>NC_090022.1:302581022-302719193 GCF_037176765.1 Anolis sagrei
TGGTCCCACCGGCCTCGCATGCGCGTCTGGTGCGGACGAGGGACAGGGCCCCGCGACTCTGGAACTCTCTCCCATTGGAGATCAGAACCGCCTCTTCCAGGGCTGTAGCCAGAAAAAATTTCGGGAGGGGTTGAAATTTTCGGGGGGGGGGGGGGTTGACATTTTCGCAGGGGGGGGGGGTTGAAACCTGCCTCCTAGCTCACGCTGAAGCAAAGAGCACATCTGCAGGGGGCAGAGCAGCCTTCCATAGCCTGCAGCTCCGCCCTTGTCAACCACCCCCCCAAGTCTGGCCTCCTTAATGAGAGCATTCAACACCCCCCCCTTCAATAGCCTGCAGCTCCGCCCTTGTCAACCACCTCCACCAAGTCTGGCCTCCTTAATGAGAGCATTCACACCCCCCCCTTCAATAGCCTGCAGCTCCTCCCTTGTCAACCACCTCCACCAAGTCTGGCCTCCTTAATGAGAGCATTCAACACCCCCCCCTTCAATAGCCTGCAGCTCTGCCCTTGTCAACCACCTCCACCAAGTCTGGCCTCCTTAATGAGAGCATTCAACACCCCCCCCCTTCAATAGCCTGCAGCTCCGCCCTTGTCAACCACCTCCACCAAGTCTGGCCTCCTTAATGAGAGCATTCAACACCCCCCCCTTCAATAGCCTGCAGCTCCTCCCTTGTCACCACCTCCACCAAGTCTGGCCTCCTTAATGAGAGCATTCAACACCCCCCCCCTTCAATAGCCTGCAGCTCCGCCCTTGTCAACCACCTCCACCAAGTCTGGCCTCCTTAATGAGAGCATTCAACACCCCCCCCTTCAATAGCCTGCAGCTCCGCCCTTGTCAACCACCTCCACCAAGTCTGGCCTCCTTAATGAGAGCATTCAACACCCCCCCCCCTTCAATAGCCTGCAGCTCCTCCCTTGTCAACCACCTCCACCAAGTCTGGCCTCCTAAATGAGAGCATTCAACACCCCCCCCCTTCAATAGCCTGCAGCTCTGCCCTTGTCAACCACCTCCACCAAGTCTGGCCTCCTTAATGAGAGCATTCAACACCCCCCCCTTCAATAGCCTGCAGCTCCGCCCTTGTCAACCACCTCCACCAAGTCTGGCCTCCTTAATGAGAGCATTCAACACCCCCCCCTTCAATAGCCTGCAGCTCCTCCCTTGTCAACCACCTCCACCAAGTCTGGCCTCCTTAATGAGAGCATTCAACACCCCCCCCCCTTCAATAGCCTGCAGCTCCGCCCTTGTCAACCACCTCCACCAAGTCTGGCCTCCTTAATGAGAGCATTCAACACCCCCCCCTTCAATAGCCTGCAGCTCCACCCTTGTCAACCACCTCCACCAAGTCTGGCCTCCTTAATGAGAGCATTCAACACCCCCCCCCCTTCAATAGCCTGCAGCTCCGCCCTTGTCAACCACCTCCACCAAGTCTGGCCTCCTTAATGAGAGCATTCAACACCCCCCCTTCAATAGCCTGCAGCTCCGCCCTTGTCAACCACCTCCACCAAGTCTGCCCTCCTAAATGAGAGCATTCAACACCCCCCTTCAATAGCCTGCAGCTCCGCCCTTGTCAACCACCTCCACCAAGTCTGCTCTCCTTAATGAGAGCATTCAACACCCCCCCCCTTCAATAGCCTGCAGCTCCTCCCTTGTCAACCACCTCCACCAAGTCTGGCCTCCTTAATGAGAGCATTCAATATCCCCCCCCCCAACTTGTTGCTTCACTACTGTTCTGTCGCGCACTGGGCCTGTAAATAATTGTCTTTAGAACAGGATGTGCAAGCTTTGCCCAGCGGGAAGCCAGGGGGCCTAAGGAGAAGTTCTCAGAGGTTTCCACCACAAACAGTCTTTAGATGGCTTGAGAAGTACAACAAAGTCTTTTATTAATGAACAATCAAACAGAAACTTCTCTTGTCTTCAGTAAAGTTAAGCAAATGATTCCAAGCTTTTAGGCAACTGGTGACTTCCTAATCTTGCCCACGAAGGACAGGCAACTGTCTTCAATAACTTCTTCTTTACTTTAAGGAAAATCCCCTTTTTAACTTCTCCCAGGCTGACTGTAATCTAACCCTTACTGATGTGGGCTCCGCTACCGGGTTGAACTGCGTCTCGAACACCGAGTGGACCTACCAGTAAAGGCTTAGATGTTCTCCAGCTGGAGTTCTTTGGTCTTTAGGGCTGTTTCCCTGGAAATCTTTGGAGACTCTTAAGACCTTTCTCCCCGGAAGGTCTTATGGGTTGAAGCTTTTGTACAGGGGAAGCTTGCACACATCCTATGCATAAGCTTTCCTTGCTGAGACTAACTAAAAATGGCTCCCTTCCCTTCCAATTGCCCTGAGCAAGGGGCGGGACCAAAACTTAACGATGATGGACAGGTGACTTACCCTATGACTGCAACCAAAGAAGCCACCTATCTGCAGAGTCCCTGAAACCTAGGACTGCAAGCAAACATTTAATACAAAGCAAATAAAGTTGGAGCTCCTGGTACAGCTGCACCAGAACAACTACATCGGCTGTTGCTGCAAGTAATGACAGTGTGAATAAATTGCTAATATTTGCTTGAGATAATAGAGCTTGCAGTTCTGGAGGGACTCTTGATTTTTTGCATTTCATAGACTTAGCAGCATGGGGATTGGGTTAACCAGTTAAAATCCATGAGTTAACCAGGCTACGGGCCTGGCCTCTTCTATCCTGACATTCAGGAAACAAGTGAAGACGTGGTTATGGAGACAGGCATTCGATGAGTGAGCCAACACCCTGAGATATGGATGGAGGATGATGTACAATCAATTTAGTATGACGACTGACCAGTGTAGTTATTGAATGTATTTGCTGTTTTAATGTTTTATTGTAATATGAATTATGTTGTTTTACTGACTGTATGTTTTTTTATGGTTGGAAACCGGTCTGGGTCCCTCAAGAGAGGTGAGAAGGTCGGTATACAAAACTTTTAAATAAATAAATAAATAAATAAATAATAAATAAGACTGTTCGGAAGCTGCAAATGGTCCAACGAACGGCAGCCATGTTTATTTATTTATTATTTATTTGGTTTACTTTTACCCCGCCCTTCTCACCCCGAAGGGGACTCAGGGCGGCTGACACATCCAAGGCACAATTCGATGCCCATAGCATACATCCATAATAAACAATAAAGCAAAATAACACAAATTAGCAAACAACAACAATACATTGCATCTAAACCCGTTAAAACCAATAAAACCAATAAGATTTCATACAAACCGATACAAACCGCTTCTTCCTTCTTGCCAGTCAGTGTTCGCTATCTCATGGTTCAGAGTTTTCTTCCACATTTATCAGTCCACATATATCAGTCCTGCCGGTCCTAATTGCCTGGTTGTCCTATCTAGTTAGCAGATTGCCCGAAGGCCTGGTCCCACAACCACGTCTTTGCCTTCCTCCTAAAGGACAGGAGTGATGTCGATGCCCTGATATCCACTGGGAGTGAGTTCCACAGGTGGGGGGCCACCACTGAGAAGGCCCTGCTCCTCGTCCCCACCAGCCTCGCTTGGGAAAGCGGTGGAGTCGAGAGCAGGGCCCCCTCAGATGATCTTAAATTCCGGGGTGGGACATAGAGGGAGATACGTTCGGACAGATACGCTGGACCGGAACCGTACAGGGTTTTGTAGGTCAAAACCAGCACCTTGAATTGGGCTCGGAACTGAACCGGCAGCCAGTGGAGCTGACACAGCAGAGGGGTGGTGTGCTCTCTGTATGTCGCCCCAGTGAGCAGCCTGGCTGCCGCTCGCTGGACCAGTTGAAGTTTCCGAACCGTCTTCAAGGGCAACCCCACGTAGAGCACGTTGCAGTAGTCTATTCGGGATGTAACAAGAGCGTGGACCACTGTGGCCAGATCAGACTTCCCAATAGGAGTGGCGCTCAGGGAGCATACACCTCCTCTGTTGCGCCACCTCCACTGGCTGCCAGTCTGCTACTGGGCACAATTCAAAGTGCTGGCTTTAGCCCTAAACGGTTTCGGTCCAACTTACCTATCCAAACGTATCTCTCCTTATGAACCACCTAGGACAGTGATGGGCAACCTTTTGAGCTTGGTGTGTCAAAATTCACCAAAAAAAAGTGAGCATAATTCAGTTGGGGTGCCACTTTGAGGGAAAAAAAAAAAACCCATAATTTTGCGATATTTATGGTATAAATAACAAAAATGCATAATTGTAATATATAACTGTATTTAATAACCCAAAACCTAATTATTTAACTTACCTGCTTAGTGACTTCTTTGTTCATCCTTCAGTCGGTTTCTTTTGTTGGTCTTGATATTAGAATCATAGAATCCTAGAGTTGGAAGAGACCTCCTGGGCCTTCATCCAGTCCACCCCCATTCTGCCAAGAAGCAGGAATATTGCATTCAAATCACCCCTGACAGATGGCCATCCAGCCTCTGCTTAAAAGCTTCCAAAGAAGGAGCCTCCACCACACTCTGGGGCAGAGAGTTCCACTGCTGAACGTCTCTCACAGTCAGGAAGTTCTTCCTCGTGTTCAGATGGAATCTCCTCTCTTGTAGTTTGAAGCCATTGTCCCATTGCGTCCTAGTCTCCAGGGAAGCAGAATGGAAGCTTGCTCCCTCCTCCTCCTCCCTGTGGCTTCCTCTCACATATTTATACATGGCTCTCATCATATCTCCTCTCAGCCTTCTCTTCTTCAGGCTAAACATGCCCAGCTCCTTAAGCCGCTCCTCATAGGGCTTGTTCTCCAGACACTTGATCATTTTAGTCACCCTCCTCTGGACACATTCCAGCTTAGAGTCAATCTCTCTCTTGAATTGTGGTGCCCAGAATTGGACACAATATTCCAGATGTGGTCTAACCAAAGCAGAATAGAGGGGTAG
Organism: Anolis sagrei; assembly: GCF_037176765.1. NCBI lineage: Eukaryota > Metazoa > Chordata > Lepidosauria > Squamata > Anolidae > Anolis > Anolis sagrei. The sequence goes on from NC_090022.1 coordinate 302,585,887, forward strand.
CACTACTTCCTTAGATCTAGACACTATTCTCCTCTTGATGCAGGCCAAAATCCCATTGGCTTTTTTTGCCGCCACATCACATTCCTGGCTCATGTTCACCTTCCTCCCCACGAGGACTCCAAGATCTTTTTCACACGTACTGCTCTCGAGCCAGGCCTCATTGTCCCCCATTCTGTATCTTTGCATTTCATTTTTTCTGCCAAAGTGGAGTATCTTGCATTTGTCACTGTTGAACTTCATTTTGAAACTTGTGTGGGTTGCCGTAAACTAAGGTAAGTGAAGGGGAGGGGAAATTCTTTAACTAAGCTGCTTATGAGTGACTTTTTTGTTGCTGAATTTCATTGACTAAATTGGAGACCCCGGTGGCGCAGTGTGCTGGCAAGACTGACAGGTTGCAGGTTCGAATCCGAGGAGAGGCGGATGAGCTCCCTCTATCAGCTCCAGCTCCTCATGCAGGGACATGAGAGAAGCCTCCCACAAGGATGATAAAAACACCAAATCATCCGAGCGTCCCCTGGGCAACGTCCTTCCAGATGGCCAATTCTCTCACACCAGAAGCGAATTGCAGTTTCTCAAGTCACTCCTGACATGACAAATAAAAATTTGACTAAATCTTCAATTGAAGGTTGGTATTTTGTACACTTCAAGCCCAAGCAAGTGCTACTAACATCATCTGTCAATCTGTTTCTTTTGATGGTTTTGATATTATTTAACACTGAGAATAAGGTCTCACAAAAGTATATGGCCGCGTGTAATCAAAAATGGTTATGCATGTCAGTGCTGACACGCATGTCATAGGTTCGCCATCATGGACCTAGGACATTAAGACTTCTGGGGAGGCCCTGCTCTCACTCCCACCTTCTTCGCAGATGCATCTGGCAGGGACGAGAGACAGGGCCTTGTGACGATGTGTAACTTTTATTCTCATGTTTATGTGTTATTTATACAGTAGTTTATGGATGGTAAGTATGAAGGAATATATTTTGTTGGAGATGGTGGCTTGGCATTAGCTGGGTTGCCATAGCAACAGGGGCGGAGCCAACTGCCTCTTCACGGGGCAGCTGTTTTGAAAGTCAGTCAGTAAGCCAGTGAGCTACTGGGAAGACTGAGTCTCTGGGTGGAGATTCAGGGAATTAATTGGTGACCAAAGGGGTTACAGAAAAGGACCCGGTAGTGATAAAACTACAGGGGGTTATTGATTCTGAGTTAAGAATCAAGGTTTGGCTGGGAGCCAATTCTGTTAATAAGCCTTTTAGCCTATTTGTTTTATTTAGGACAGTTGTCCAGAAGAGTTACATCTGCTAATAGAAACCTCTTGAAGTCTGTGCCTGAGATTACTCATGAAACCTTACTAATGTAACAAATCAAGATTTGTGCCTCTTGTGAAGAAACAGTTAAACATGTTATACTCCTGTTAAAATAAACTTGTTACTGTTTTCCTCAAGCCTTGCCTGATACAGTTTCTCTCAAGGCAAACAGCCTGCATGGGAAGTGGAGTCAAGCCGGGGGACAGTAAACGCTGCGCTATCAGATGAATAAAGCCTTCTGTATTTAATAGTCCCTTTATAAAATAGCTCCTAAGCTGATATTGATCATTGCCCAGCTTTCCTCACACATTAGGTGGCAGTAAGTTTTAACCACACTCCTTCACAGGCCTTCTCAGCGGTGGCCCCTCGACTGGCTCCCCCCTCCTGTCTTTTCGAAAAAAGGTGAAAACCTGGCTTTTCGAGCAGGCCTTCCCAAATATGGCATAGCTAAACGGAATTATGGAACTACTTGATAACGCAATGGAATAACGATTTTACATGGAGACGCTCACAATAATGTTTTAAGGCTTTGTACGGTTTTTATATTTTTTATGCTATTCATATGCTATTATTTTTAACATAATTTCTTGATTGTTTTTACTTGTTATAATTGTTGAGGCATTGAATTGTTGCCAATTTGTGTACCGCTCTGAGTCACCTCTGGGCTGAGAGAGGCAGTATATAAATATAGTAAATAAATAATAAATAAATAAACATATCTCCCTCTATGATCCACCTATGATTGTCCAGGGAAGCCTTGCTCTCGGTCCCACCTCCTTCACAAGCATGATTCGTGGGATGAGAGACAGGGCCTTCTCACTGGTGGCTCCTCATTTGTAGAAATCCCTCCCCAACCAAGTCAGATCAGCCCCCACTGCCCTGACCTTCAGAAATAAAACTTAAGACGTGGCTTTGGGACCAAGCTTTTGACCAATAACTGGAGCAGTGCAATAAAGGACCATGAATTAATGTGCCTGACAAATGGAACGGGCCTGCAGTATGTTTTGGATAGCATGATTTTAATTGATGTTTTAACTGCTTGGATTTAATTGTAATTATTTTTATGGGCATATGTGCATGGCATCAAATTGCTGTCTGTTGTACAAATGTAAATAAAATAAAAAAATGTAAATAAATAAATACATACATATATACATACGTGCATTTTTATACAGTCAAATCCTTTGAAAGTCCTGCTCCCGCCCCAGCTGAGCTGGCTTTGCCATGATTGGCTTAGCCCTGGTCACGTCAAAGAAGACTCCCTGCAAGGGAGGGAGTGCCACGCTCTCCGACCAATGGGAAAGCGCCCCTCGCCTCCACTGCAGATTCCCTCTGTCCAATGACTGCAGAGGGGCTGAGCTGTCCAAGCGGAAATGGTGCTGAAATAAGTATGAAGGTGTTATGTGATCTCATCAAAGGGCCATCTGGTCCCAGGTGCCTTTTAACTGTCAGTATGACTGATGTGTTGTCGAAGGCTTTCATGGCCAGAATCATCATCATCATCATCATCTTTATTTCTTAATTAGTCGATCTCCACCAAGGTGCTCCAAGTGACTTACAATTTAAAATAGGAGAGAATCACTCAGTTGCTTTGAGTTTTCCGGGATGTCTGGCCATGTTCCAGAAGCATTCTCTCCTGACATTTCACCCACATCTATGGCAGGCATCCTCAGAGGTTGTGAGGCAGGAGCCTCCAAATTCTAGCTCAATATCATTGGTGCTTTTTCCCTTCCAGCCCCAGCTGCCTCCTGGCTCCTTACTCTCCTGGCCAGACCTGAGGTCAACTCTTTGGCCACTTTGGTATCAAAGGTCAAAGAATTGCAGGCGGAGAAGCCCATATTCTCCTGGGGTTCAAAGATGGGCCACTTTCGCTGCAAGGAGGAGACAGGCCCCTCTCCTCCCAGTTGCACTGTTGGCTATGTGGGGCATATCTGCATGTGTGCTCAAAACGTTCCATGCTGGTGACACACTCTTGAGACATGCATCATTTGGTGACAATCATTCGGTTTTACTATCACATCATCATCATCATCATCATCATCATCATCATCATCTTTGTTGTTGTTCATTCGTTCAGTCGTCTCCGACTCTTCGTGACCTCATGGACCAGCCCACGCCAGAGCTCCCTGTCGGCCGTTACCACCCCCAGCTCCCTCAAGGTCAGTCCAGTCACTTCAAGGATGCCATCCATCCATCTTGCCCTTGGTCGGCCCCTCTTCCTTTTGCCTTCCACTTTCCCCAGCATAATTGTCTTCTCTAGGCTTTCCTAGAGAAAAGGAATTAAATTCATCTTTAATTACTTATTAATCGCCCTTCATCCAAGATGCTCCAGGCGATTTACATAGCAGAAATTATACAGGATAAAACACATACATACAAATATTAAAATTAACATGGGTCAAATGCTCTAGTAAAAAGCCAGGTCTTACTTACTTACTTAGGCGATCCCTCGCTTTCCGAGGATGATTGTCTTCCAATATTCTTGTGGGTCCGTATGTGGCTGTGGAGCCCTATTCTTGCTCTGCATCTTCTTCCGCAGTGAGGGCGTTCGTTTCCAGGTGGAAGGCGGTCTCGGCCGGGGTTGGCTTGACGCGCCTTCCTCTTGGCACGTTTCTCTTTTTCACCCTCCACTCGTGCCTCCTCAAATTCTGCAGCACTGCTGGTCACAGCTGACCTCCAGCAGGAGCGGTCAAGGGCCAGGGCTTCCCAGTTCTCAGTGTCTATGCCAGAGTTTTTAAGGTTGGCTTTGAGCCCATCTTTAAATCTCTTTTCCTGCCCACCAACATTCTGTTTTCTGTTCTTGAGTTCGGAGTAGAGCAACTGCTTTGGGAGACGGTGGTCGGGCATCCGGACAACATGGCCGGTCCAGCGGAGTTGGTGGCGGAGGACCATCGCTTCAATGCTGGTGGTCTTTGCTTCTTCTTCCAGCACACTGACGTTTGTCCGCTTGTCTTCCCAAGAGATTTGCAGGATTTTCCAGAGGCAGCGCTGATGGAATCGTTCCAGGAGTTGCATGTGACGTCTGTAGCCAGGTCTTAAGTGCTAGGGTAAAATGCCCTGAGTCACGCATGGCTCATCTCAAATAGGGAGGCCATAAGGAATCCCATAAGGCAGGGGCAGAAACATAGAAGGCCCACCTGCGCCTGGTGCTTTTCAAGCGCACTTCCCTCGGACCCAGCATATAGAGCAAATCGCGTTGGGATGGTCGTGGCGACCTCCGATGATGGGAGAAGGAGAGACGGTCTCTAAGATACAATGGTCCCTGGCCATATAAAGTCTTAAAGGTCAGGACCAGCATCTTATACAAACCACGATACGCAATTGGGAGCCAGTGTAGATGCCGCAGCACTGGTGTTCTATGGCATTTCGTGGGCGTTTTTTTGAGTAACCTGGCTGCAGCATTCTGGACAATATGGAGCTTTCAGGTCGTAGAAATAGGAAGGCCTACATACAATAGTCCAGCCTAGATGTGACCGTGGCATGGATTACTGTGGCCAGAGCCTCATCCAACAGGTAAGGTGCCAGTTGCCTCGCTTGTCGTAGATGGAAAAACACCTGTTTGCTGGCGGCAGCGACCTGAGCTTCCATTGTCAGCTGTGAATCCAAAACAACACCTAAACTCTTAACGGTAGGCGAAGGAGATAGGGCGGCACCATCGAAGGTAGGTAACGGATGGTTCGGACCTATCGGGCGGCCATGCCATAGGATCTCAGTCTTCACCGGATTCAGTCTGCTAGCATGTAGCCAGTTCGACAAAGCCTCCAGGCAGAAGGTGAAATTGTCAGGTATTGACGTTACTCCAGGCTCCAAGCGCAACAGGAGTTGGGTGTCGTCCGCATATTGATAGCAGTCTAGGCCGAATCTCCGAGCCAAACTGGCAAGGGGTCTCACATAGATGTTGAAGAGAAGAGGGGAGAGAATTGCACCTTGGGGTACCCTGCATAGGAGGGGGGAACTTTCGGAGACTTGGTCCATATATTCCACGCACTGACTCCGGTTTCGGAGGAATAAATTGAACCAATTGAGGGCCTGACCGCGAACTCCAGATCATTAAATCGTAGTCAATGGTGTCAAACGCTGTGGTAAGATCGAGAAGTACCAGAAGGGCCAATCCACCGCTATCAGACTGACGACAAAACCATCATGTGACTCCTCCATGCAGGCCCGTAGCCAGGATTTTGTTTCGGGGGGGGGGAGGGGGCTGAATGTTTTCAGGGGGGTGTTGGAGGGGGGCTGAGTTTTGGGGGCGGGGGCTGAGTCTGGGTGAAAGAGGGTCTAGCCTAGCAAACCTTTTGTATCGTTACCCCAATAATACCCCCATGCATATGGGATATATTGTATGGTGATCAGATCATGATATGAATAAACATAACAGTTTAAATAATGCACCAGTAAGGCCTTTTCGCAAACCACCATGAGAATCTCGGGGGGGGGGGGGGCTGAAGCCCCTCAAGCCCCCCCCCCCCCACTACATGCCTGCCTCCATGATAACAACAGTCCTGGACAGCAGTGGCTCCCATTTAAGGTGGAATCAGATGTCAAACCTTATTCTCCATCTTCATCTCTGTGATACTGCACGTTGTTGATGGGAAGCTTCCTACCGGTGTGTGTGTGGAAATCCACAAAAGTCAACATTGACACTGAAGGAGAACACTGCCTGAGCTCTGCAAGTGTAGCATTCTTCCGAATGAAGCTGAGAGTGTTTGAGGATCAGGACATTCGTAAGGAGACCAGGGTGCTTCTTTATGAGCCCATTGTCCTCCCAACCCTGCAAAACATGGACTGAGATGTCAATTCCTGGAAGGATTCCATCAGTGTTGCCTCTGAAAAATCCTGCAAATCTCTTGGGAAGACAGGTGCATTGAAGTGATGATCCTCTGCCATCAACTCCGCTGGACCGAATGCCAAGGCATCCAAATGTCCGATCACCGTCTCCCAAAGCAGTTGCTCTACTCGCAATAGGGGGAAAATGGAAGGTTGGTGGACAGAAAAAGAGATACAAAGATGGTCTTAAAGCCAACCTTAAAAGCTTTGGTAGAGACATTGAGAACTGGGAAGGCCTGGCCCTTGAGTGCTCTAACTGGAGGTCAGCTGTGACCAACAGTGCTGTGGAATTCAAAGAGGCATGAATGGAGGGAGCAGTACGTGTGAAAAAGATCTTGGAGTCCTCGTGGACAACAAGTTAAACATGAGCCAGGAATGTGATGTGGCGGCAAAAAAAGCCAATGGGGTTTTGGCCTGCATCAATAGGAGCCTAGTGCCTAGATCTAAGGAAGTAATGCTACCCTTCTATTCTGCCTTGGTTAGACCACATCTGGAATACTGTGTCCAATTCTGGGCACCACAATTCAAGAGAGATATTGACAAGCTGGAATGTGTCCAGAGGAGGGCGATTCAAATGATCAAGGGTCTGGAGAACAAGCCCTATGAGGAGTGGCTTAAGGAGGCTGGGCATGTTTAGCCTGAAGAAGAGAAGGCTGAGAGGAGATATGATGAGAGCCATGTATAAATATGTGAGAGGAAGCCACAGGGAGGAGGAGGGAGCAAGCTTGTTTTCTGCTTCCTTGGAGACTAGGACGCAATGGAACAATGGCTTCAAACTACAAGAGAGGAGATTCCATCTGAACATTAGGAAGAACTTCCTGACTGTGAGAGCCATTCAGCAGTGGAACTCTCTGCCCCGGAGGGAGTGTGGTGGAGGCTCCTTCTCTGGAAGCTTTTAAACAGAGGCTGGATGGCCATTTGCCAGGGGTGATTTGAATGCAATATTCCTGCTTCTTGGCAGAATGGGGTTGGACTGGATGGCCCAGGAGGTCTCTTCCAACTCTTGGATTCTATGATTTTATGAAAGGGAGAAACATGCCAAGAGGAAGAAGGTGCCTCAAGCCAAACCTGACTGGGACTACCCAGTGTTTTAAATTTTTTAATTTACTAAATTTGGCCCTGCCCACAGTGTTTTAAATTTCTTGTGTGTTACTGCTTATATGTTATTTATAATATTCGTATCTAGTCTCAATCAATTCAACATAGTTTGAGCCCCAAAAATGAAGTTTCTGGAGTAAAGCGGCTACTTTCAAAGTAAGAACCTGTTGGAGCTCAGCCTGTGATTGTGTTTCAGGATCAGGGTGCTTTCGATGTGGGAAGTGATGCCAATGAATTTCAAGATGGCAATGGTTTGGTCAATGATACTGATGCAAAGAAGGACCAGGACACCCCTGTGCAAAATGTAGTTTCCCATGAGAATGTTCCTGAGGGGTGTGGGGATGATGGTGTACTCTCTGAATTGTTACCAGAGAGTTGCCAGGATTTGGGACTTGAAAACAATTGGGAACCTGGCCCAGCTGTGAGACTTAATGAGCAAATAGATAGGAGGCAGGAGATTAGTCAAAACAGGCAGACCGAATAGTGCCTTCGGCAGTCTGCCAGAATCCGACAGAAAAAGATAAAGGGATCTCAATTAAAGCAAAACCAATTCCTGAGTACGTGGAATAGCTTAACGAGGGGATAAAAGTTGCAAGTATGGGGACAATAGTCAGATGAAGCATCATTGAAATCAAGTGTAGTTCTCGTCCTGTTTCATGGGAGCTTTGCTTTGGAATATTCTTGTCTAAGTATTTCTTGTTCATGGTTTGGATTCTTGGAATGTATGAACGCCTGCTCATGCCTTGGATTAATGTTTCCTGTTTTCCTGAATTATATTAGAGAAGTGTGGGCTGTTTTTATGGACTTTGCTGAACTTTACCCTGGACTATTTTTGCTTCTGCTTATCTTCCTACCTAATTGGATGTACCTATTCCTTTAAAGTGCTTTTTACTTTGCTGCTTTTTAATTATCTTCAGTAAAAGGATTTTTTTTCCAATTAACAGTGTGGTGTTTACAGTCAGAGGGATTTTTCTGTCCTGGAGTGCAACAGAACTGTGCAATTAAACAGGAAACAACACTTTCAAACCAGGAACAGAACATATATCAGAATTTGTGACAGTGTTATTATGATGTGCCCCATGTACCTGAGTGGCTTCCTGGCCTCTCCTAGAAGACCGTTCCTGGTTCGCCTGTCTGGACTGACCACTCTAGACGGTGGTGCCCTCCCCTCATGCTCTCCTCCTTGTTTGTGTTTCTGATGCTCTGACGCAAAGCCGGCTGCTTGGCTTGGCCAGGATCTGAGGTTTCGATGCCCCTGAAGCCCCCTTTAAGCTCTGAGGGGCCAGATGCCGCCACGCCAGGACAAATCCCCCCTTTGAGGAAGGAAGACAGCCGTCCGGCGTCTCATAGCTCATTCCGGGTGCAGGGCCTCTCTTCCTCATTCTTCTCTGACTATTTTTACATGGCTTGGCTCTCCTGTGGTCCCCAAAAAGCTTTGGGATTTTGGCCGTAAAGTTGTGTGATGGCAGAGAGAGAGGGCCGGCTCTCGATTTGGGCTGGATGCTGGGGGTCAGTGCACATCAACAGACAGATGGTGCACCAAAAGGATGAGGAAGAAGGCTTACCTTAGAATCATAGAATCATAGAATCCTAGAATCCTAGAATCAAAGAGTTGGAAGAGACCTGGTGGGCCATCAACCAGTCCAACGCCATTCTGCCAAGAAGCAGGAATATTGCATTCAAATCACCCCTGACAGATGGCCATCCAGCCTCTGTTTAAAAGCTTCCAAAGAGGAGCCTCTACCACACTCTGGGGCAGAGAGTTCCACTGCTGAACGGCTCTCACAGTCAGGGAGTTCTTCCTCATGTTCAGATGGAATCTCCTCTCTTGTAGTTTGAAGCCATTGTTCCGCGTCCTAGTCTCCAGGGTAGCAGAAAGGAAGCTTGCTCCCTCCTCCTCCCTGTGGCTTCCTCTCTCATATTTGTACATGGCTATCGTATCTCCTCTCAGCCTTCTCTTCTTCAGGCTAAACATGCCCAGTTCCCTAAGCCGCTCCTCATAGGGCTTGTTCTCCAGACCCTTGATCATTTTAGTCGCCCTCCTCTGGACACATTCCAGCTTAGAGTCAATATCCCTCTTGAATTGTGGTGCCCAGAATTGGACACAATATTCCAGATGTGGTCTAACCAAAGCAGAATAGAGGGGTAGCATTACTTCCAAAATCCATTGGCTTTTTTTTGCCGCCACATCACACTGTTGGCTCATGTTTAACTTGTTGCCCAAAAGGACTCTTAGGACGTTTCTAAGCAGAAGCTGGGTGGCCATCTGCTAGGAGTGCTCTGATTGTGTCTTCCACCCTTGGTAGGAATGGGTTGGAGTCTGGATGGCCCTTGAGGTCTCCTCTGATTCTGTGAGTCTAGAAAGACATAACTCAAGCCCTTCCAACCAAATGGCCATCCAACCTCTGTTTCAAAGCCTTCAGGGGGTGAGTGGTGGATGTCCAGTGCAGAGATGGGCCAACGGTGGCATGATCTGCCATAGGAGAGTGTGTATGTGAAGTTGACAATGACTGTGCATGACCATGTGAGGTGGGCTGACCATGTGAGTAGTGTTCCCAGGGACACTCAAATGTTGTTTTCCTGCTTTTTAATGTTTGAATTATAATGTAATGAATCGGATCAAGCATGATAGTCTCACATCAGAAATGACTTGCAACCTGCTTTGTTGTTGTTGTTGGTGGTGTTGTTGTAAAGAGCATGCCCTGGCTGGAATTTGGGCCCATAAACATCTGCTTCCTGTGTTTTAAAGATGTGCTGTGCACACACACATACACACATATATGATATACATACACCAAGGCAGGTGGGTCGATGTCAGGTGCTCTCACTCGGACGTAAGCCTCCATCAAATCCAGCCTGGTAAAACCTTCCCCATCTTCCTCTGAGCCAGCAGCAAGTCTTTGATCAGTTCTTGGAAATGCAAGCGCACCACTCCTGACCCACATGGAAGACAAGGTGGTGGTGTCTTTCTCCAGCTGATGGACTGAATGATCACATTGTCCACTCGGTTCCCATCAAGCTCCACTTTGGCCACAGAGGAGCCGCACTGGGTCCAGCTGGGCCTTGGAGGAAGCACAGCCAGGACCCTTGAATGACCTCGGCCACTGGGTCAGGCTGGATGACCTCAAGGGATGTCGATGCCCAAAGTTACAAATGGGGGATGCCCAGTGCAGGCCTCTTTCTTGTTGTTGCCTTCAGCTTGGGTTCTGAGTGGCTGTGTTATGAAGTTTATCTGTGGTCCTCTGCTATATTTGTGGTGGAATCACCTCAACTGGGGGTTATTTTTGAGCCTAACAGCTCAGATTCCCCCACAAAAGGGTCCCCCATAGTGGGAGAGGGGCATTTCCCAGGCAAGAGGAATGTGGGGAATGTTCTCTCTTAGAATCATAGAATCCTAGAATCAAAGAGTTGGAAGAGACCTCCTGGGCCATCCAGTCCAACCCCATTCTGCCAAGAAGCAGGAATATTGCATTCAAAGCATCCCTGACAAATGGCCATCCAGCCTCTGCTTAAAAGCTTCCAAAGAAGGAGCCTCCACCACGCTCCGGGGCAGAGAGTTCCACTGCTGAACGGCTCTCACAGTCAGGAAGTTCTTCCTAATGTTCAGATGGAATCTCCTCTCTTGTAGTTTGAAGCCATTGTTCCTGTGGAGAAGAAGCCACAAAGGGACAGGTAGCCCTCCTGGGACCTCTGAAGAGCCAGGACAGGTGTGACAGCCTCGCCCTTTCCAGCACACCTGCCCCTTGCCCTTAAAGACATCGAAAGGGAAACCCAGTTGTAAAGGGACTAAATGGGGGGTCGTGTGGTCCTGGCTGAGAGGGGGCCACCTAAAAGTCCTTTGTTTGGCCAGCAGGGCTGCCTTGGCTTCTGCCCCCCCCCCCCCCCGCTTCGGCACCTGAGACCACTGGCTCCTCATCACACGTGCCCCTTTGTACACCTGCCGTCCGGACGAGGTTCATTTATAACTCTTGCGGGAGACTCTCCTTGGCACCAGGCATGCTTATTGTGCATGGAAAGAATGCCCAGCAGGGAGGGAGGGAGGCGCAAGAGAGGACAAAAGGCACAGCTGTCACCAAGGCCAGACCCCAGGGGGAGGGGCTGCATGGGACTGGGGGGGGGCAGAAGGGGTCTCTGCTTTTGTCCAAAGGCAGAGCCCTCTAGGGACAGGTGCCCCTAAAACCATACCATCTTAAGAGTGGGAAGAGACCCCCAAGAGACCCCCAAAGGCCATCCAGTTCAACCCCCTCCTTTGTTTCTACCAGCCACCACCCAAGCCTTCCCAACAGACAGCCATCCAGCCTCTGCTTAAAAACTTCCAGAGAAAGAGAGATATTCCCCAGCTCTGCACACCAGGAAGCTTTTCTTAGGTGGAATCTCTCCTCCAGCAATTTGAACTCCTTACTCTTATATATCTGTGGAATGATGTCCAGGGTGGGAGAAAGAAAGAGCTCTTGTCTGCTCGAGGCAGGTGGGAATCTTTCAATTGGCCACCTTGGTTAGCATTTGATTAGTATTAAGAAAACTCAAACACAGGGGAAATCCAGACAAGAAACAATCAGGAACACCTAATCACGTCTCTACGAAGAAATTTATCAGGCAGTAACAAGCCACACCTGAAAGCTGTCAGGTCATCAAATGCGAATCAAGGTGGCCAACTGAGACATTCACGCCTCCCTCCAACAGACAAGAGTCCTTTCTTTCTCCCACCCTGGACTTTCCACAGATATATAAACCCCGTTTTCCTATTTTCCAACAGACCTCACAACCTCTGAGGATGCCTGCCATAGATGCAGGTGAAACGTCAGGAGAGAATGCTTCTAAAACATGGCCACACAGGCCAAAAAACTACAACAACCCAGTGATTCTGGCCATGAAAGCCTTTGACAATACATAGCTACTAGGTGTTAAGAATCGTGGAAACTGATAGTCCAAATCATCTGGAGGGCCCAAGTTTGCCCATGCCTGGGTTACACCTTTCGACTTGTCCATATGCAGGTCTTGAATAGCTTTGCCCAGAACGGGACACAGGGTTCTTATCCCAGGTGGGTGCCTCCTCTGAGTAAACCTCCCACAGCATAGATAGAGGATGGAGCCCTCCACCACCCATGACTCCATTGTGCACGAATCTCCAAAGAAGGAGATCCCATTATATTCCCAGATGGCAGGATATTCCACTGCCAGGCAGTTTGCAGAGTCAGGACATTCTTCCCAATGTTTTGATGGAATCCCTTTTCCTGAATCCATGACTTCATTGTGCCCTCATCTCCAGAGCAAGCTTGGTCCTTCCTCCTCAGTGGGGCATCCTTTCAGAGCCTTTCCTCTCGGAGCCATGGTTGCCAGGCCTTTGGCTATGTCAGTGATACATTTCTTTAATAAGAAATTCAATGTGCAGATGTTATAAATGTGAATTTAATATGATATGTGGGAATGAATGGAAGAATGGAAGATGAATGTATGGGTGGAGTTAATAATTTTGGAAACACCAGTATGATATTAAGGCCTGCAATGACTAAACTACCTGCTTGCTGGACTGTAATTAAAAGTTGCTAATAACATCTGAAAAGTAAACTCTGGTAAGAACTGTGACAATGGTTCTTTCAAGTTAAGGAAACGTTTGTAACCTTCCTTATGTTAAGAAGGAAGTCAACACAAGCCTTGTGTTTGTCAACACCAATCAAGAAGAGTCAACATCTGGTCAGGTAACTGAGATGGAGCCAGGATGGAAGACGTCATTTACAACTTTGGGACGACATCAGCAGAATATTTCTATAAAAGACTCAATCTAATAATGCTCAAAGTGTGGCAGACCTGAGGAGTCTGTTCCAACCGCCATGCTCTGCTCCATGGGAAGGAGAGACAGTGGCGGCTCGTCCATTACGCGAAGTAAGCCATCGCAGAATACTTTTTTTTTGCCAGGGGTGCAGAGGCGCCTCTGTAAATGCCCCTCGACCGCCACTTGAGGACGAGCGCCCCCTCAGCTCACAACAGCCCTAGCAGTCCGGGGGGAGCCTCGGCTTTCTTGCCTCGCTGCCGGGCGATCCTCTTCCCAAAGGGGCCGGGCCCTTGAGCCCCGCCTAGCCCCTCTCGTTCCTGCTCCACCCAGCCACCGGGTGCGCAAGCAGAGCCGGCGCTCAATCGTTCTCCGCATTCGATCCCTTCCCCATGACCGGCTCCCTTTCCCGATCTCCCGGCGCTCCACTCGCCTCCTCTCCTCTCCCCAATCCGCAGGTGGACTCAGCCTAATAATGCTCAAATCGTGGCAGACCGAGGAGTCTGATCCACCCGCCATGCTCTGCTCCATGGGAAGGAGAGAGGTGGTGTATTTGGAGAGTGTCAGATATGCTATGGGAAAGCATGATTCTGGACACTTTGGGGCTTCTTTCTCAAGGGAAGAGGAAGAAGTGCGCTTTTGGAGTCTTAGATTTTGTGTAGGGAGTCAGGTTCTGCTGTATGGAAAACAGAGATCTGGTCCTTGGCACTGTTCTTAGGGAAAGAAGTGTTGGCATTTCGGCGTTTTGAAGTTATGGCGTTATGGAAGTTATGGAACTATGCGTTGGCAGGCTGCAGGAAATCAGGGTCTGGCCTTACAGGTGCTTCTCCAAGGAGGGAGAAAGGATATGGTAATATTTGGATGCATGTGGATGAATGCGTGTACATGTGTGTGAATGCTGAGTGAAAATGTAATTCCCCTTTGTTTGTTTGTTAACCAATGTAATTGTGAATCCAATGTAGTTGCATAGAATCTGTATGTCTGTATGTCCAATGTCATTCTTTGTCTAAATGTTTTCTGTAATCTGATATATCTTCTCACACTGGAAATTGCAATAAAAAGAACCTATGCTTCAAAGTTATTGAAAAGTCATTCATAACAGAGCCGCCGCATCTGGCTCGCTTCGGGTCCGGAGGCGTGTCTGAAGACCCCAGCATGCGCACCAAAAGTCGTCTCTTCTCCTGACTTTCTCTTCAGCCATTGGGACCAAGAGAGAGAGAGAGAGAGAGAGAGAGAGAGAGAGAGAGCCCCTCCGGCTGGAGGTATCTCCCACCTCCGCTCCCTCCTTTGTTTTTGCGCCTACCTTCAGGAAAGGTGGGCATCTCCACCTCTCTCTCTCTCTCTCTCTCTCTCTTGGTCCCAATGGCTGAGGAGAAAGTCAGGAGAAGAGGTGACTTTTGGTGCACACGCCGGGGTCTTCAGACTCGCCTCCGGACCCAAAGCGGGCCAGGCAAGGGAGCAAGTGCGGCAAGTGTCGTTACTGGGATGTATAGTTCACCTACAATCAAAGAGCATTCTGAACTCCACCAATGATGGAACTGAACCAAATATGGCACACAGAACTCCCACGACAAACAGAAAATATAGATCAATGATTGGTTGGGGGGGGGGGCAAAATACTGTTTGCTTACCGTTGAAAATTACCTAGGGCCACCTCTGAGGAGAGAGATAGTGTATTTGGAGAGTGGCAGATTTGCCTGGGAGCAGTTTGGTCACTTTGGGGCTTCTTTCTCAAGGGAAGAGGAAAAAGTGCACTTTTGGAGTCTTGGATTTTGTGCAGGAAGTCAGGTTCTGCTGTGTGGAAAACAGAGACCTGGTCCTTGGCATTGTTCTTAGGGAAAGAAGTTTGGCGTTATGGAAGTTTTGGAGAGCCTGAAGTACCAATGGAACTATGCGCTGGCAGGCTGCAGGAAAGCAGGATCTGGCCTAAGAGGTGCTTCTCCAAGGAGAGGGAAAAGGAGATGGTAATATTTTGGATGCATGTAGATGGATGCATGTACATGTGTGTGAATGTTGAGTGAAAATGTAATTCCCCTTTGTTCGTTTGTTAACCAATGTAATTGTAAACACAATGTAGTTGCATAGAATCTGCATAGAATCATAGAATCAAAGAGTTGGAAGAGACCTCATGGGCCATCCAGTCCAACCCCATTCTGCCAAGAAGCAGGAATATTGCATTCAAATCACCCCTGACAGATGGCCATCCAGCCTCTGCTTAAAAGCTTCCAAAGAAGGAGCCTCCACCACACTCCGGGGCAGAGAGTTCCACTGCTGAACGGCTCTCACAGTCAGGAAGTTCTTCCTCATGTTCAGATGGAATCTCCTCTCTTGTAGTTTGAAGCCATTGTTCCATTGCGTCCTAGTCTTCAAGGTAGCAGAAAACAAGCTCGCTCCCTCCTCCTCCCTGTGGCTTCCTCTCACATATTTATACATGGCTATCATATCTCCTCTCAGCCTTCTCTTCTTCAGGCTAAACATGCCCAGTTCCCTAAGCCGCTCCTCATAGGGCTTGTTCTCCAGACCCTTGATCATTTTAGTCGCCCTCCTCTGGACACATTCCAGCTTGTCAATATCTCTCTTGAATTGTGGTGCCCAGAATTGGACACAATATTCCAGATGTGGTCTAACCAAAGCAGAATAGAGGGGTAGCATGACTTCCCTAGATCTAGGCACTGGGCTCCTCTTGATGCAGGCCAAAATCCCATTGGCTTTTTTTTGCCGCATGTCTGTATGTCCAATGTCAATCTTTGTCTAAATGTTTTTTATGTAATCTGATCTACCCTCTCACACTGGAAATTGCAATAAAAAGAACCTATGCTCCAAAGTTATTGAAAAATAATCCATGACATTTCTGCTAGTCCATACGCAGGTCCAGGCCCAGAACTGGACACAGGGTTCTTATCCCAGGTGAGGCCTGGTCAACGTGGAACAGAGGGGGACTGAGACGTCTCTCCTGCTAGCCTCCTAGGGATGCAGCCCAGAACCACATGGGATTTTTTAGCTGTCACATCATGCTCTTGATTCGTGTTCAGATTGTGCTCCATTAAGACTCCAAGATCCCAAAGACACCCAAAGCAGCCAGGCTTTGCTTGGGTGCCTCCTGCCTGAGTAAACTGTCAGGAATATTAAAAATTAACTGAGTATTTCTAATTACAAAAGTGTGAGTCAAGCACTGAAAGAGTGAGTAGGCCGAAGCCCGTTAGTATCAGTGGGCCAAAGCTAGTGTCGTCCTGAGGAGTGTGAGGCAAACCTCGGTGTGAGAGGAGCCTCGTGTGAGAAAGTTCCAGTGTGAAGGCTGTTGTGTGTAAAGCTACTGTGTATTTGTTTATGTGTGTTATGGAAACCTATTGTTGTTGTTCATTCGTTCAGTCATCTCCGACTCTTCGTGACCTCATGGACCAGCCCAAGCCAGAGCTCCCTGTCGGCCGTCACCACCCCCAGCTCCTTCAAGGTCAGTCCAGTCACTTCAAGGATGCCATCCATCCATCTTGCCCTTGGTCGGCCCCTCTTCCTTTTGCCTTCCACTTTCCCCAGCATCATTCCCTTCTCTAGGCTTTGCTGTCTCCTCATGATGTGGCCAAAGGACTTCCACTTTGTCTCTAGTCTCCTTCCCTCCAGTGAGCAGCCGGGCTTTATTTCCTGGAGGATGGACTGGTTGGATCTTCTCGCAGTCCAAGGCACTCTCAGCACTTTCCTCCAACACCACAGCTCAAAAGCCTCTCTCTTCCTTCGCTCAGCCTTCCCTCAGGTCCAGCTCTCACATCCGTAGGTGACTCCAGGGAAGACCATGGCTTTGACTAGGCAATGGATTTTTGTTGCCAGTCTGATGTCTCTACTCTTTACTATTTTATCGAGACTGGACATTGCTCTCCTCCCAAGAAGGAAGCGTCTTCTGATTTCCTGGCCACAGTCTGCGTCTGCACTCATCTTTGCACCTAGAAATACAAACCCTGTCACGGCCTCTACGTTTTCTCCCTCTATTATGGAAACCTAGTTCTTGCAAATTGTGTAATCTTATTATTTTACTACAAAGAAAAGCCTCATATGGATAAGATCGAATTGGTTGTTGTGTTTTGGCTCCTGGTGCTGGCTCACGTTGCTGCTGCTAAGTTACTCTGCTGTGCATTCATGAGGAGGGTCTTTTGTTAGTAAGCCCACTTGCCCAACATAAACCTCCCACTGCATAGATAGATGGGGAACGGAACCCTCTGCCACCCATCCCACAGCTAACTCGGGTTCTGTGTGCTCCCCTGCCTCGCTGTCTTTGTCTCTGAAGAAGAGAAGGAGATATGATGAGAGCCATGTATAAATATGTGAGAGGAAGCCACAGGGAGGAAGAGGAGGAGGGAGCAAGCTTGTTTTCTGCTTCCCTGGAGAGTAGGACGCAATGGAGCCATGGCTTCAAACTACAAGAGAGGAGATTCCATCTGAACATTAGGAAGAACTTCCTGACTGTGAGAGCCGTTCAGCAGTGGAACTCTCTGCCCCGGAGGGAGTGTGGTGGAGGCTCCTTCTTTGGAAGCTTTTAAGCAGAGGCTGGATGGCCATCTGTCAGGGGTGATTTGAATGCAATATTCCTGCTTCTTGGCAGGGGGTTGGACTGGATGGCCCATGAGGTCTCTTCCAACTCTTTGATTCTATGATTCTATGATTCTATGAATGGTCACCGACCGCCTCACAGCCTTCCTCTCCTGCTTGGAGTCTTCATCTGCCAAGAGACAAGAGCAGAAGCCTGGGGACCCCCAAGATGGGCTCTGCAGCAAAGCTCCAACCTTAGAGAGGGGAGGACCAGCACCATTCCCACCTCCAAGGGGCTCAGCTGGGCATCCTGCATGGGAAGCTGCTTTCTCTCCCCTCTCCCCACAACAGGATCCAGATCGGTGGGGTGGCGATCCATTTTAATGTTTAATCTGAACGTCATAGTGAAGAAGACACTTGGGTGGCTGGAGCTGCTTTGGGGATGGGATGCCCTTCCTCTGGTGCCTGCTCCATTGAGAATGCCATCCTGAGATCACAACACCCAGGGTCCCTTCCTCTGTCCATCCTGTCCGCTCGGCTTCTCCAACGGTGCCTGGGTCCCTGGAGGGACAGAGCGGTGCTAGAGGTCAGGCTCTTGGGCCAGGTTCGGTGGAGGTGGAGCCCCCCTAATCCCCAGATGCCTGTGTTGAGCCCAGGGCCAGAAATAGCCCCCGGGGGCCAGTGGAGAGCCGGCCAGCCAGGGAAGAAGGCAGGCACCCCTTCCCCTTTCCACACCTGTTCCCGGCCTGTCACTCCAAGGGAATTAGCAGGACAACAGGAACATGACAATTGGGTATTGTAAGCTTCATCAGAGTTACAAGAGCAATGGACACCATGTCCATTAAGTGATCATGTAGGGATTTGTTCCATTCTAATCAAGGTGAAAGAAGAAAGCGCAAAAGCTGGGTTGCAGCTAAACATAAAAAAAAAAAAACAAGATTATGGCAACAAAAATGATTGACAACTGGAAAATAGAGGGAGAAAATGTGGAGGCCGTGACAGGGTTTGTATTTCTAGGCGCAAAGATGACTGCAGACGCAGACTGTGGCCAGGAAATCAGAAGACGCTTCCTTCTTGGGAGGAGAGCAATGTCCAGTCTCGATCAAAGAGTGAAGAGTAGAGACATCAGACTGGCAACAAAGATCCATTGCCTAGTCCAAGCCATGGTCTTCCCTGTAGTCACCAAGGATGTGAGAGCTGGACCTTAGGGAAGGCTGAGCCAAGGAAGATCGATGCTTTTGAGCTGTGGTGTTGGAGGAAAGTCCTGAGAGTGCCTTGGACCGCCAGAAGATCCAACCAGTCCATCCTCCAGGAAATAAAGCCCGACTGCTCACTGGAAGGAAGGAGAGTAGAGACAAAGTGGAAGTCCTTTGAATGCCACATCATGAGGAGACAGGAAAGCCTAGAGAAGACAATGATGCTGGGGAAAGTGGAAGGCAAAAGGAAGAGGGGCCGACCAAGGGCAAGATGGATGGATGGCATCCTTGAAGTGACTGGACTGACCTTGAAGGAGACCCTGGGGGTGGTGACGGCCGACAGGGAGCTCTGGCCTGGGATGGTCCATGAGGTCACGAAGAGTCGGAAACAACTGAACGAATGAACAACAACACCAATTCCTCTCAAGCAGGCATGGGCAAACTTTAACCTTTCCCCCAGGTGATTTGGATTTCAACTCCCACAAATTCCTACTAGCCTATCAGCTATTAGGAATTGTGGGGGCTGATGTCCAAAACACCTGGAGGGAAGGCCCAAGTTTGCCCATGCCTACTCTATACGTATATAGAAATACACTATGGCTCCTGCCAGGATGTCTCATTCTAAATCATTGTGTTCAGTGGTTCCATTATAGATCATTGTGTTCAGCAATGGGCTGAATATTATCAAAGTGTTGTGGTGTTAGCCAGAACACCAGCCTCTGCCTCAAAGCCTCCAGAGAAAGAAGGAGACTCCACCAGACTCAGGCGGGACGTGTTCCACTGGACTTAAAAGAGACCCCAAAGGCCATCTAGCTCAATGCCATTCTGCAAGCAGGAAGACTCAGTCCAAGCCTTCCTGACAGATGGCCATCCAGCCTCTCCTTAAAAGCCTCCAGAGACAGAAAGAGCCTCTGTCAGATTCTCAGGTAGCAGCATATTCCACTGGTCAGCCGCTATTACCCTCTGAATATTGAGGTGGAATCCATTTGTATCTGTAGTTCCATGGCACCTTGGTCTCCAGAACATCAGAAATCGAGCTTGGCCCCTTCCTCCTCATTTAAACATCTTTCCAAAGTACTGAAACATGCCTCTCATGCAGAGGCGGCCCTAGGTAATTTTCAACGGTAAACAAACAGTATTTTGCCTCCCCCCCCCCCCAACCAATTACTGATATATATTTTCTGTTCGTCATGGGAGTTCTGTGTGCCATATTTGGTTCAATTCCATCATTGGTGGAGTTCAGAATGCTCTTTGATTGTAGGTGAACTATACATCCCAGTAACTACAACTCGCATATGTCAAGGTCTATTTTCCCCCAAGAGCGCCTCAAGAGCGCCCCTGGGCAAAATCAACTATACTGCAAATACTTACTTTGCGTAATGGGTTGAGCCGCCCCTACTCTCACGTCCCTTTCTCTCAACCTTCTACTCTCCAACCTTGGCTCCCTAGGCTGCAAGGTGATTGATCCTATGAAAGGGCTGTTGTGGGGAGAGAGGCATGTCCAGATGATCTCACTTCCCCCAGACTGAAAGAGCCCTGAGGGCAAAGCAGGAGGGAGAAGCACTCAGTGCAAGACTCAAGCAGAATGGGGAGGCGGGTGGGCATGGGGGCCGCTGGACTGTTGCAGTGGAACAGGGTTGCAGTGGAACTGCTCCTCCTGAATTCCCCACGCAGGAGGTGCTATGGCTGCTCCCAATTTCCTCGATGTTTCTAGCAGCTATTCTAGAAGAACGCCGTCTGTGCTCTGTTTCCTTTGGCCTCTCCAGAAATGTGGGCCCTTGCAAGACCTCATCCTCTAATTCCCCTTCTCCCTCCAATTCCTGAGCACTTCCCTGCTCCCCTTCCTCTTCTGAAGATGAGGATCTCTAACACTTGGCATTTCACCCACATCTTTGGGGGGGGGGGGGAGTTTTTCCTTTTCCAGGACCCTGCTGTTTCCCCTCTTACTATCTCCACTTTTCGGGGAGGCAGTAAATCACTGATTCAACATTGGCAATTATGTTTTCTATTGGGATCCTGGGGGGTGGTAGCAGCAAAATTGCCTCCTTTTGCTAGTATGGATACTTGGTCTGCTGAGAGTTGCCTGTCTGTCAGGTTGATGATGGTCCATGATGTAGCCAGTTTTGGTCTCAGTTGCTGCTTTTGGTGTTTGTCGAACTTTTGTTTTTGTCTTTTAGTGTGGAGAGCCAAGTCTTTCTCTCTTTTTCTGTAGGTGAGGTTGTCTTCTTTTCTCCCAGTCCTGGGTGTTGGTCTTTTGGCTGGTGTTGGTACGGAGGTGCAACAGTTCCTTGCCTGTGTTTGTGAGTTCTTTGTGGATGGCGTGAATTCTCTCTTGTAAGAGGATATGGTGTGCCTGTGCTGTTTTGAAAGTCCTTTTGGCTGTGAGAAATTGTTGGACAGTATCGGTGTCTCTGCAGCTTAGAAGGAAGGTTAGGCAGCACAGGAGATGTGCTTTCCCGGTCCGTAGTTCTTCCAATCCCCATGTGTCTTTGAACCTCACAACCTCTGAGGATGCTTGCCATAGATGCAGGTGAAATGTCAGGAGATAATGCTGCTAGAACATGGCCATATAGCCTTAAAAACCTACAACAACCCACTGTCTTTGAACTGTTTCTCCTGTAGACATGTTGGATGTATTGTTGAAGGCTTTTCATGGCCAGAATCACGGGATTGCTGTGAGTTTTCCAGGCTGTATGGCTATGTTCCGGAAGCATTCTCTCCTAACTTTCACTGATCTTCAGCAGAGGAGATCGGGAACAAACTGACAGCAGCTTCTTCCCCACAAAGATGTTATTGTTCCAAACCTTTAATTAACTTTATCTATTTTCCCTGACTTTCTACCTAAGTTTTTTTTTTGCATATGCTGAGATAGATAGTTTCCTGTGTCAGCCCACAGAAAATGTTGTCCAGTTAAATAGCCCACTTGGGGCTGAGAGATTGCTGACTCTGGAAACAGCAGCTCAGAGTATGAACATTCATAAACCTCTTGAAGGCCCTCCCCTTGGAGCACGCATCGGCCAACTGGTCCTTTCCTCAAGGTATTTTGAAATAGAGCAGTTTAAAACAGCTGTGGATAGTGAGATCTGGGCTGCGGTTAGCGGATCCTGAAGCATGGATACCAAGTCTCATTAAGCTGGTGGCCGGCAATGGGCCACCTGTGGTCCGTGTGCCTGGTGAGACGAAGAAGCTAAACCCAATGTTCCCCAATCAAGAAATCTCACCAGTTGAAGAAGAAGCCACTGAGGTATTTTATTCAATCCAGCTGAAAGGGATGACAGCTTGTGGTAAGGTGCAAAAGGAAGTTTAGATGCTTCATACAGGCAAAGATAGACATTTTATGCACTCAAATCCTTTATATTTCCTGCTCACACCCCAGCTGGAGCCAGCCTCACTGTGGTTGGCAGAGCCAGGCTGATGTCATGGTCAGCTGAGAGGAATCTACCTTGGAGGTGGGACTGCGGTGCCCGTCAGCCAATCAAAAAGCAGTCCTGGCTTCCAATGCAGATTTCCACTTTCCAATGGCTGACGGGACAGGCTGACCAGTTGGACAAAGGAAATGCAAAGAGTTTTGAAAGAATTACCATGCCCCAGCCTAAAGAACAAAGAGGGTCATCAGGTCCCATGCATTCTATTGTGACAATAAGTGTCCTCAATGAATGAGTATAATACCTTTGGCACTATTGTCAATTCAGTCCCAAAACAGAATATGGTTTGAGGTGGGTTGTTGTAGGTTTTTTCGGGCTATATGGCCATGTTCTAGAGGCATTTTCTCTTGACATTTCACCTGCATCTATGCAAGCATCCTCAGAGGTAATGAGGTCTGTTGGAACTAGGAAAATGAGTTTATATATCTGTGGAATGACCAGGGTGGGACAAAGAACTCTTGTCTGCTGGAGGTAGGTGTGAATGTTTCAACTGACCTCCTTGACATTCAACACTCACACCTAGCTACAACAGACAAGAGTTCTTTGGGTATTTGTGCCCAGTTTGGTCCAGTGAATGAAAATGCATTCTGCATGTCGGATATTTACATGACAATACATAACAGTAGCCAAATTACAGTTGTGAAGTAGCAATGAAAATAATGTTATGGTTGGGGGTCACCACAACATGAGGAACTGTATTAAAGAGTCACGGCACTAGGAAGGTTGAGAAACTCTGGGTTAGGGGTTCAAGGTCCTCATGAAGACTTGGTGGGGGGTGGTTGACAAGGGTGGTTGACAAGGGTGGAGCTGTAAGCTATTTAAGGCTGCTCTGCTCCCCTGCTGTGCTCTTTGCTTCAGCGTGAGGTAGGAGGCAGGTTCCTAATGGGGCATTATTATTATTATTATTATTATTATTATTATTATTAAACTTTATTTGCTAGCATCTCCCAGAGGATTCGATGCGGCTTACAACAGGCCGAGGCCACAACAATACAACATAACAATACAATCAAGCAAATCAAACAATTAAAACAAATTAAAGCAAAATAAACAACAAGCATAGTACATTAAAACACAATAAAACTGGGCCGGGCCAAAAAGTGGGTACAAGGATTAAAAGTGCTGATTTGACAGGAGGTGTATAGAGGGTTACTAGGGCAAGTGCGATGTGCGATGTGCAGCAATCATTGGTTCTGGTAAAGTGCTTGTGGGACTCGGTAGTGGAGATTTCCCAATCTGGGAAGACGCATCGGAAAAGCCAGGTTTTTAAGTTCTTTCTGAAGATAGCCAATGAAGGGGCCTGTCTAAGGTCTTTGGGGAGGGTGTTCCAGAGTTGGGGGGCCACTACGGAGAAGGCCCTGTCCCGCGTCCCCACCAAGCATGCCTGTGACGCTGGTGGGATCACAAGCAGGGCCTCTCCAGATGACCAAAGTGAACGCGTGGGTTCGTAGATGGAAATGCGGTCTCGCAGGTAGGGTGGTCCCAAACCGTTCAGGGCTTTGTAGGTAAGCACCTGCACCTTAAATTGGGCTCGGAATATAAACGGCATCCAGTGGAGTTCCTTAAACAGGAGGGTTGACCTCTCTCTGTAAGGGGCTCCCGTTAGCATCCTGGCTGCTGGTCGTTGGACCAGTTGGAGCTTCCGAGCCGTCTTCAAGGGCAGCCCCTCCTTGCTCCCTCCCCCCCCCCCCCGCCCCCTCCACCTTTTCCAGATAGTTGGGTACCCATTGTTATGCCTATATAGAGGTCGTTTTCAACTCTTGAATATTTGAAAGCGTACATAAGAAGCACAATGGAGCAAGGCAGGATTGGTGGGGACGAGAGACAGGGCCTTCTCGGTGGTGGCCCCTCGACTCTGGAACTCACTCCCCAAGGACATCAGGCATGCTCCAACTCTGGCAGTCTTTAGGAGGAGCCTGGAAATGTGGTTGTTCCAGTGTGCCTTCCCAAAATAAGGAACCTCCCAGCAATATGTCCTCTAAATGCACTTTACTATGGATCTAGGAGTGTCTGCCTCCCCCATCCCTCTCTGAAAACTCTATCCTAGTTCATATTTCATCTGTTCATGCTCAGCATTATCTTTAAATTTTAATTATTACATTTGGCCCAGCCATAGGTTTTAAATGTTGTTGTGTTACTGTTAATGTTTATTGCTTATTTTTGTTATGAGTTTTATTTTTATTGTTTTGTATTATTTGTTGTTATTGCTTTTATTATTGATGTGTTGTGGGCTTGGGCTCATGTAAGCCGCACCGAGTCCCTTGGGAGATGGTAGCGGGGTATAAATAAGTAAATAATAATAATAATTATTATTATTATTATTATAAGAAAGATTGACTGGACTTGCACTCTTGAGTGTCCATAGAAGCTTATCAATGAAGCCTGATTTCTGTCAAAGTGTACTGACACAGTTTTCAAGCGTTTCCAACAGACATTGTGGTATTCTTTTGTAACTATAAATTACCAATTAACAGTCATTTTCAGTTATCTTAGGACTTGAAACTTTGTAACTAAAATAGAAAATACATTTAATTAAGTCTATTTAAAAATATAGAATGAATAATCTTTAAAAAATACGGACTCTAAAACATCATTAATGCTAACCATTAGGCCTGGGTAACAACGGAAAAAATTGTTTCTAAAATCGATTTGTATTTGGGTTTTTTTTTTTGTTTCGATATTTAAAATAATTACAAAATTTTCCTTTTAAAAAGTTTGATATTTACGAAATTTCGTAAATGGTAAAAAATTAACGAATCGATTTCCGAAACAATAACGAATCGATTCGTTAATGGCGGACGCGACCGCGAAATATGCTAAAAAACCTCCAAAACCTTCTGAAGCTTCCCTCTCCCTCTGTTCTTGACTGTTGGTGTGATATTATAATTTTTTTTCACTAATTAAACCATAAAACTGGCCCAGACATGCGGAAATAATAACGAAACGACCTCAAAACAATAACGAAACGAATACAATATCGAAATACGAAGCATTTACAAAACGTTTTTGAAAATTCATTTTTTTTAATAATTGCTCCAGAATGGTTCGTTATCGTTTTGTAATTGAAAAAATTAACGAATTATTAACGAATTACGAATTAACGAAACGAAACCGCCCAGCTCTACTAACCATGGCCTATTGTTGACGCAGCTTTCTTCCCAAAATTGTTTCAGCAATCTGAACTTAAAGTTCAGACTAAAACCTGGAGTGGATTCATTGCCCTGCTGCCATGGAAGATACCAGCCACCGCTATAGAAAGGAAGGATTTCTACCGAGACAGAGCTAAAGTAGCCCCCCAAATATTTTCCCCTCCCCAAACAATGTTTCCTTTCTAGATCTCAGATTCCGAGCATTTCAGGCTCTGGCCCTGGGGCCAGGTGGTTGGTGACAGGCCGGCTGCGAGAGACGAAAGGGAAAGGAAAACACACAGAAGCCAAAGGAGAGACAAAGAATCAAAGACAGAGGGTAGAGGGTTACTTTGTCATAAAACTAATACAAAGGGAAAGATGGTTGCAAGGTGTATCATTGGTAGTTGCTGCTTGGTTCCTCCACTGTCAGGAATTGTGGGAGTTGCAGTCCAAAACACCTGTAGGGAAGAGGTGTTTGGAAAGAGAAAGAAAGAGGAAGCATTGTCCTTGCACCAGTTGGCTGACCAATAAACTTCTTGCCAGAAGCTGGAGCTAACAGCAGGAGCTCACCTCACTCTCTGAATTCGAACCATTGACCTTTCGGTCAGCAAGTTCCACAGCTCAGCGGTTTAACCCGCTGCTCCACCACAGCCTCTTTAGAGGGGGGGGGGTCCTCACTGGAGTTCTTTAGGGCTTCTTATAAGTTTCCAACAGACATCGCAACCTCTGAGGATGCCTGCCAGAGATGTGGGCAAAACATCAGGAGAGAATGCTTCTGGAACATGGCCATAGAATCAGAGAGTTGGAAGAGACCTCATGGGCCATCCAGTCCAACCCCCTTCTGCCAAGAAGCAGGAATATTGGATTCAAATCACCCCTGACAGATGGCCATCCAGCCTCTCTTTAAAAGCTTCCAAAGAAGGAGCCTCCACCACACTCCGGGGCAGAGAGTTCCACTGCTGAACGGCTCTCACAGTCAGGAAGTTCTTCCTCATGTTCAGGTGGAATCTCCTTTCTTGTAGTTTGGGGGGGAGGGTCCTCACTAGAGTTCTTTAGAGCTTCTTATAAGTTTCCAACAGACGTCGCAACCTCTGAAGATACCTGCCATAGATACAGGCGAAACGTCAGGAGAGAATGCTTCTGGAACATGGCCACCACAGCCTCTTTAGGGGGTTCCTTGAAGTCGAACTTCATCCTCACTGGAGTTCTTTAGAGCTTCTTATAAGTTTCCAACAGACCTCGTAACCTCTGAGGATGCCTGCAATAGATGTAGGCGAAACGTCAGGAGAGAATGCTTCCGGAACATGGCCAGGCAGTCTGGAAAACTCACAGCAACCCAGTGATTCTAGCCATGAAAGTCTTCAACTACACCTGTAGGGAAGGCTGAAGTTTGCCCATGCCAGCCTTGGGGGGACCACAAAGCCCAGCAACCCCCTTCCTGTCCCAAGCTTCACATGGACATCCTCGATCCCCTTGCTCTGCAGCATGGCCAAGCCACATGGGAGCTCTGGGTCTTGCACTGGCCAGAAAGTGACCACCACAGCTGTTGTCCATTGCAGTGGGACACCACACTGTTTCTCTCCTGAAGACAGAAGGGAAGAGAGATGAGGAGGAAGGAGGTTGGCAGCCTCCCAAAGAAGCTGCCCAGCCATCAATCTCCTGTCCAGTTAAGCCTGGCCAGCTTCCTTCCCCATGAGTCGCTTCCAAAAAGGATCTTAGAGGAAAGGAGGGAATGGGGTAGGGAAGGGAGGGAGGGAGGGAGGGAGGCTGCCCCTAGGCCAAGGCCACTGGTCAAGCTGGCCAAGGGTCAATCACAGGGAACGTCCCACAACAAATGGACACCTCAATACAGCTTGGAAACCCAAGGAAGAAACCTCAGGAGGAAATAAAATCACAGAATCATAGAATTGGAAGGGACCCCCAAAGGCCTTCCGGTCCAAATTTATTTATTTATTTATTTATTTATTTATTTATTTATTTATTTATTTATTTGGGGTTCTTGTACCCCGCCCTTCTCACCCCGAAGGGGACCCAGGGCGGCTTACAGCTGCAAGGCGCACTTAGACGCCTGCTACACAAACAATCATCACAAAAAAATATAACAGTACAAATTCCCACAATTCAACATTATCCAATAAAATCAGTAAAATGATAAAATCAGTAAAAACAATACAAACCTGGATCTTCCTCCTACCCATCAGTGTACAATTAACTCAAAGATCTGTTTTGGTTCCATTTCGACAATCCTGCCGATCTCACACATCTGATTGTCTTATTTGGTTGTCATTGTCTAATTGCCTGGTTGCCCAAAGGCCTGGTTCCACAGCCATGTCTTCACCCTCCTCCTGAAGGAGAGGAGGGTTGGTGCTGTTCTGATTTCCCCCGGGAGTGAATTCCACAGGTGGGGGGCCACCACTGAGAAGGCTCTGCTTCTCGTCCCCACCAGCCTCACTTGTGAGAGTGGTGGGGTCGAGAGCAGGGCCTCCCCAGATGATCTCAAACTCCGAGGTGGGACGTAGAGGGAGATACGTTCGGACAGATACACTGGACCAGAACCGTATAGGGTTTTGTAGGTTAAGACCAGCACCTTGAATTGTGCTCGGAATTGAACCGGCAGCCAGTGGAGCTGGCACAACAGGGGGGTGGTATGCAGGCGAAACGTCAGGAGAGAATGCTTCCGGAACATGGCCACCACAGCCTCTTTAGGGGGTTCCTTGAAGTCGAACTTCATCCTCACTGGAGTTCTTTAGGGGTTCTTATAAGTTTCCAATAGACGTCACAACCTCTGAGGATGCCTGCCATAGATGTAGGCAAAACATCAGGAGAGAATGCTTCTGGAACATGGCCATAGAATCAGAGAGTTGGAAGAGACCTCATGGGCCATCCAGTCCAACCTCATTCTGCCAAGAAGCAGGAATATTGGATTCAAATCACCCCTGACAGATGGCCATCCAGCCTCTGTTTAAAAGCTTCAGATAAGACATCATCACAGTCCCTTACGTAAACACAGTGTTTCTCAACTTGGGGGTCAGGACCCCTGGAGGGGTCGCAATGGGGTGTCAGAGGGGTCACCAAAGATCATCAGAAAACTCAGCATTTTCTGTTGCTCATGGGGGTTCTGAGTGGGAAGTTTGCCCCAATTCTATCATTGGTGGGGTTCAGAAGGCGTTTTAATTGTAGGTGAACTATACATCCCAGCAACTACGACTCCCAAATGTCAAGGTCTATTTTCCCCAAACTCCACCAGTGTTCACGTTTGGGCATATTGAGTATTTGTGCCAGGTTTGGTCCAGATACATCAGTGTTTGAATTCACAGTGCTCTCTGGATGTAGGTGAACTACAGCTCCCAAACTCAAGGTCAATTCCCACCAAAACTTTCCAGTATTTTCATAGAATCATAGAACCAAAGAGTTGGAAGAGACCTCCTGGGCCATCCTCCAGTCCAACCCCATTCTGCCAAGAAGCAGGAATATTGCATTCAAATCCCCCCTGACAGATGGCCATCCAGCCTCTGTTCAAAAGCTTCCAAAGAAGGAGCCTCCACCACACTCCGGGGCAGAGAGTTCCACTGCTGAACGGCTCTCACAGTCAGGAAGTTCTTCCTCATGTTCAGATGGAATCTCCTCTCTTGTAGTTTGAAGCCATTGTTCCATTGCGTCCTGGTCTCCAAGGAAGCAGAAAGGAAGCTTGCTCCCTCCTCCTCCCTGTGGCTTCCTCTCACGTATTTATACATGGCTATCATTTCTCCTCTCAGCCTTCTCTTCTTCAGGCTAAACATGCCCAGCTCATTAAGTCGCTCCTCATAGGGCTTGTTCTCCAGACCCTTGATCATTTTAGTCACCCTCCTCTGGACAGTGACTCTACTCCCAACTCAAGAATGGGAGACATAACATTGGTGGACATGAAAAGAAATTTAAAGATGGGTTAAAGCCAACCTTAAAAACTATGGCATAGAGACCCAGACAGAACTGGGAAGCCCTGGCCCTTGAGCACTCCAACTGGAGGTCAGCTGTGACCAGCAGTGCTGCAGAATGTGACGAGGCATGCATGGAGGGTGAAAGGGATAAATGTGCCAAGAGGAAGAAGGCGCATCGAGCCAATCCTGACCGGGACCACTTTCCACCTGGTAACCGATGTCCTCACTGAGGGAGAACAAGCCAATCAAGGATAGGGCTCCACAACCACCTACAGACCCACCACACATATTGTGAGGAGGAACTTCCTGACAGTAAGAGGATTAGGCTGCTTGGGAGTCCAGTGAAGTCTCCTTCTTTAATTAGAGGCTGGGTGGTCATCTGTCAGGAGTGCTTTGATAGGACATTTCCTGCAGAAGGGGTTGGACTAGATGGCCTCTGAGGATCCCTCCCAACTCTATGATTCTGTGATTCCATCAGAGTCCCAGGCAGCATGGAGTTGGAAGAGGCCTGGTGGGCCATCCAGTCCAACCCCATTCTGCCAAGAAGCAGGAATATTGCATTCAAATCACTCCCGACAGATGGCCATCCAGCCTCTGCTTAAAAGCTTCCAAAGAAGGAGCCTCCACCACACTCCGGGGCAGAGAGTTCCACTGCTGAACAGCTCTCAAAGTCTGGATTCCTAGCTCTTGCTGGCAGGGATTTCTTCCTGATGTTTAGGCGGAATCCCTTTTCTTGCAGCTTGAATCCATTGCTCCATTTATACATGGCTATCATATCTCCTCTCAGCCTTCTCTTCTTCAGGCTAAACATTCCCAGCTCTTTAAGCCGCTCCTCATAGGACTTGTTCTCCAAACGGTTCTGGCCCAAGTTACCTATCCGAACGCATCTCCGCCTACGAACCCACTAGGACTTTAAGATCTTCTGGGGAGGCCCTGCTCTCGATCTTGCCTGCAACACAGGCACGTTTGGCGGGGACAAGGGACAGGGCCTTCTCAGTGGTGCCCCCTCGGCTGTGGAACGCCCTTCCTATGGACATTAGATCAGCCCCCTCATTAATGGTATTTCGGAGAAAAGTGAAAACCTGGTTATTTGAGCAGGCGTTTGAATAGGCAGTGCAATGAATTATAGGAAAACAGAACTACGGATGACGAACTGGATCATGATTCTAGTTATGAGATGCTAATGAGTTGTTTACTGATGTGAAATTACCTAGTATATTATTGTGTTAATTCAGTTCTTGTGGGTTTTTTCGGGCTATATGGCCATGTTCTAGAGGCATTTCTCCTGACGTTTCGCCTGCATCTATGGCAAGCTTCCTCAGAGGGTGAGGTCTGCTGGAAACTGGGAAAAAAGGGGTTTATATATCTGTGGAATGACCAGGGTGAGACAAAAGGCTTTTGTAAGTTGGGCTAGGTGTGAATCTTTTCAACTGACCACCTTGATTAGCATACAATGGGCTGACAATGTTCCAGGAACCTGTTGAGTTCTTCTTCTCCATGGCTCCAAATGGTGAAGGTGCCATCCACATATCTGAACCATATGGTGGGCTTGTTGGTTGCTGTTTCAAGAGCTTGTTTTTCAAATTGTTCCATGTAGAAGTTAGCTATGACTGGGCTGAGAGGGCTCCCCATAGCTACTCCATCTTTCTGTTCGTAGAATTCATTGTCACTTTCACCATTTGAAGCCATGGAGGAGGAGAACTCAACAGGTTCCTGGACCATCTTAACAGCATCCACCCAAACATCCAGTTCACCATGGAAAAAGAAAATGAAGGAAGACTGCCTTTTCTAGATGTCCTAGTCATCCGCAAACCAGATCAACCATTGGGTCACACCATCTACAGAAAACCCACACACACAGATAGATATCTACATAGAAACTCCAACCATCACCCAAGTCAAAAAAGAAGCACCATTCAAGCCTTGGCAGACCGTGCAAAAAGAATCTGCGAAGCCCACCTCCTCCAAGATGGACTGAACCACCTCAACTGGGCTCTCCAGGCCAAGGGAGACTCCACCTCAGACCTCAGAAGAGCTGCAAGACCACCGAGAAGAAGCCACGAGAGTCAAGACCAAGACCCACCCAGAGGGAAAGTGTTCCTGCCAGACATCAAGGGAACCACTGAGCGCAGAGGGAAGCTGAGGAGGAAACACAACATACAAACAATCTACAAACCCACCAAGAAAATCCAACAAATGCTACGTTCAGCAAAGGACAAGAGGGATCCTCTCACCTCTGCAGGAGTCTATTGTGTACCATGCAGCTGTGGACAAGTCTACATAGGGACCACCAAACGCAGCATTGCCCAGACACGCATCAAGGAACACGAAAGGCACTGCAGACTACTCCAACCAGAGAAGTCAGCCATAGCAGAGCACCTGAGGAACCAGCCTGGACACAGCATACTATTTGAGAACACAGAAATGCTGGACCACTCTCACAACCACCATGCCAGGCTACACAGAGAAGCCATTGAAATCCACAAGAAGCATGTGGACAATTTCAACAGAAAGGAGGAAACCATGAACAAAATGAACAAAATCTGTCTACCAGTATTAAAAAACTCTAAAATTGCAACAGCAAAAACAGCAGAGAGAAAAACAGGCAGGGACATCTAATCACCTTTCAAGAAGAGTTTGCTCCAGGCACAGTCAGCCCATTGTATGCTAATCAAGGTGGTCAGTTGAAAGATTCACACCCAACCCAACTTACAAAAGCCTTTTGTCTCACCCTGGTCATTCCACAGATATATAAACCCCATTTTCCTATTTCCAACAGACCTCACTACCTCTGAGGATGCTTGCTATAGATGCAGGCGAAACGTCAGGAGAAATGCCTCTAGAACATGGCCCTATAGCCCGAAAAAACCCACAAGAACTGAGTGATTCCAGCCATGAAAGCCTTCGACAATACATTGTGTTAATTGTTTTTAAATGGTTTGTATGATGCTAGCATTGAATTTTTGCTCTTGTTTGTTGTTAACCGCGTTGAGTCACTTAAGGGCTGAGAAACTGCGGTATACAAATAAAGTAAATTAATTAATTAATTAAGTCTCCAGAGCAGCAGAAAACAAGTTTCCCTCTTCCTCCTCTTTTTGCCCATTTTAAATATTTCCACTAACTATAAATAATTCTCTCTCTCTCTCTGCTTCAAGCAACTCTCTTGTCTCTCTCTTTTAAAGTCCCCCTTGATGCTCTTCCAAAAACGCTTTGGCACAGCGGCCATCTATCTTCCCTTGTTGTGTCTTTTCTATAAAAAGCTTCTGGTGCCGAGACCATGAAAGGCATTTCTTTTCGGAGTCTGCGTTGGTCTGCGATCCGTGTTCTCAAGAAGGTCAAAATGTCTCATAAATTACATGACTTTTTAAAAACCTCAAAAATAAGTCCGGATGTGGTGTCTTGGTGGTGGGTCCGTAGGTGACTGTGGAGACCTACTCCTGATCCTCATGTCTTCCCATTCCAGGTGGTCCTGGTCAGGGTTTATTATTTATTTATTATTTATTTATTATTGCGCTTGTATACCGCTAATATCTCAGCCTAAGTCGGCGACTCATTGCGGTTTACAACACTTAAAAAACAACAATATTCAGTTTAAAAGCATAAAACACATATACAATACAAATTATTGGGCCACCAATAACCATCCCATGCATCTCGTAACTGGAATCGCAATCCACAATTCATCGTCCATGATTACCAGTCCTTTAGTCATCAAAATTCGTTGCAACGGATTAACCGAATGCTTGTTTAAACATCCATGTCTTCAATCTTTTCCGAAACACCATCAGCGAGGGGGCTGATCGTACCTCTATGGGGAGGGTGTTCCATAGTCGAGGGGCCACCACAGAAAAGGCCCTGTCTCTCGTTCCCGCCAGCCGCACTTGTGAAGCCGGCGGGATAGAGAGCAGGGTCTCCCCAGAAGATCTTAGGGTCCTGGTGGGCTGATAGGCCGAGATACGTTCGGATAGATAAGTTGGGCCAGAACCGTTTAGGGCTTTAAAGGCCAACGCCAGCACTTTGAATTGAGCCCGGTAGCAGATCGGCAGCCAGTGGAGCTGGTACAGCAGAGGAGTTGTATGTTTCCTGCACTCCGCTCCTGTTAGTATCATGGCTGCTGAGCGTTGGACTAATTGGAGCTTCCGAGCCGTCTTCAAAGGCAACCCCACGTAGAGAGCGTTGCAGTAGTCAAGATGGGATGTAACCAGAGCGTGGACTACCGTGGCCAAGTCAGACTTCCCAAGGTACGGTCGCAGTTGGCGCACAAGTTTTAACTGTGCGAATGCTCCCCTGGTCACCGCCGAAACCTGGGGTTCCAGGCTCAGCGATGAGTCCAGGATCACTCCCAAACTGCGAACCTGCGTCTTCAGGGGGAGTGCGACCCCGTCTAACACAGGCTGTAACCCTATACCCTGTTCAAGGGTTGGCTTGATGTGCCTTCTTCCTCTTGGCATGTTTCTCTCTTTCGCCCTCCATTCGTACCTCTTCAGATTCTACAGCACTGCTGGTCACAGCTGACCTCCAGTTAGAATGCTCGAGGGCCAGGGCTTCCCAGTTCTTGGTGTCTATGCCACAGTTTTTAAGGTTGCCTTTGAACCCATCTTTAAATCACTTTTCCTGTCTACCAGCATTCTGTTTTCCATTCTGCTTTGGGAGATGGTGACCTTTGGGCATTTGGACAATGTGGCCAGTCCAGCAGAGTTGATGGCGGAGGACCATCACTTCAATGCTGATGGTCTTTGCTTCTTCTTCCAGCACACTGACACTTCCCCATCTGTCTTCCCAAGAGATTTGTAGGATTTTACAGGGGCAACACTGTTGGAATCATTCTAGGAGTTGCATGTGACATCTGGAGACAGTCCACATTTCGCAGGCATATAGCAGGGTTGGAAGGAAAATAGCTTTATAAACAAGCACCTTGGTCTCCCTATGAATTTCCCGGTTATTCGGAAAAATGCTGCGCTCGCAGAGTTCAGCCGGTGTTGTATTTCAGTGTAAAAAGTTGACGTCTGTAGACAGTCCACGTCTCACAGGCGTATAGCAAGGTTGGGAGGACAATAGCTTTACAAACAAGCACCTTGGTCTCCCTACAGATTTCCCGGTCCTCAAACACTCTCTGCTTCATTCAGGAAAATGCTGCACTGGCAGAGCTCAGGTGGTGTTGTATTTCAGTGTAAAAAGTTTACGTCTGTAGACAGTCCACGTCTTGCAGGTGTATAGCAGGGTTGGGAGGACAATGGCTTTATAAACAAGCACCTTGATCTCTCTACAGATGTCCTGGTCCTCAAACACTCTCTACTTCATTCAGGAAAATGCTGCACTGGCAGAGCTCAGCCGGTGTTGTATTTCAGTGTAAAAAGTTGACGTCTGTAGACAGTCCACGTCTCACAGGCGTATAGCAAGGTTGGGAGGACAATAGCTTTACAAACAAGCACCTTGGTCTCCCTACAGATTTCCCGGTCCTCAAACACTCTCTGCTTCATTCAGGAAAATGCTGCACTGGCAGAGCTCAGGTGGTGTTGTATTTCAGTGTAAAAAGTTTACGTCTGTAGACAGTCCACGTCTTGCAGGTGTATAGCAGGGTTGGGAGGACAATGGCTTTATAAACAAGCACCTTGATCTCTCTACAGATGTCCTGGTCCTCAAACACTCTCTACTTCATTCAGGAAAATGCTGCACTGGCAGAGCTCAGCCGGTGTTGTATTTCAGTGTAAAAAGTTGACGTCTGTAGACAGTCCACGTCTCACAGGCGTATAGCAAGGTTGGGAGGACAATAGCTTTACAAACAAGCACCTTGGTCTCCCTACGGATTTCCCGGTCCTCAAACACTCTCTGCTTCATTCAGGAAAATGCTGCACTGGCAGAGCTCAGGTGGTGTTGTATTTCAGTGTAAAAAGTTTACGTCTGTAGACAGTCCACGTCTTGCAGGTGTATAGCAGGGTTGGGAGGACAATGGCTTTATAAACAAGCACCTTGATCTCTCTACAGATGTCCTGGTCCTCAAACACTCTCTGCTTTATTCAGGAAAATGCTGCACTCACAGAGCTCAGGTGGTGTTGTATTTCAGTGTAAAATATTGATGTCTGTAGACAGTCCGCATCTCGCAGGCGTATAGCAGGGTTGGGAGGACAATAGCTTTATCAACAAGCACCTTGGTCTCTGTACAAATGTCCTGGTCCTCAAACACTCTCTGCTTCATTCGGAAAAATGTTGCACTCGCAGAGCTCAGGCGGTGTTACATTCCGGTGTAGATGTTGACTTTGGTGGAGAGGTGGCTGCCAAGGGAGTGGAAATGGTCCACATTTTCTAATGTTACACCATTAAGCTGTATTTCTGCCATTGGAGAAGGATTGGCTGGTGACTGATGGACCAGCACTTTGGTTTTCTTGATGTTTAATGACAGGCCGAGTTTCTCGTATGCTTCTGCAAAGGTGTTTAAAGTGACTTGTTGGTCTTCTGATTGCACACAGACGACGTTGTCACCGGCATACTGGAGTTCTATAACAGATGTCATTGTAACCTTGGATTGGCTGGAAGAGCACTTTGGATTCCCGATGTTCAATGGGAGACCGAGCTTCTGAACATTAGGAAGAACTTCCTGACTGTGAGAGCCGTTCAGCAGTGGAACTCCCTGCCCCGGAGTGTGGTGGAGGCTCCTTCTTTGGAAGCTTTTAAGCAGAGGCTGGATGGCCATTTGTCAGGGGTGATTTGAATGCAATATTCCTGCTTCTTGGCAGAATGGGGTTGGACTGGATGGCCCATGAGGTCTCTTCCAACTCTTTGATTCTATGATTCTATGATTCTCGTATGCTTCTGCAATGGAGTTTAGAGTGGCTTGTAGGTCTCCTTCTGATTGCGCACAGACGATGTTGTCATCGGCATACTGGAGTTCTATAACAGATGTTGTTGTAACCTTGGATTGGTTGGAAGAGCACTTTAGATTCCCAATGTTCAATGGGAGGCCGAGCTTCTCGTATGCTTCTACGGAGGTGTTTAAAGTGGCTTGTAGGTCTTCTTCTGAATGCACACAGACGACGCTGTCATCAGCATACTGGAGTTCTATAACAGATGTTGTTGTAACCATAGATTGGCTGGAAGAGCACTTTGGATTCCCGATGTTCAATGGGAGACCGAGCTTCTCGTATGCTTCTGCAAAGGTGTTTAGAGTGGCTTGTAGTTCTTCTTCTGAATGCGCACAGACGACGTTGTCATCCGCATACTGGAGTTCTATAACAGATGTTGTATCCTTGGTTTTGGCTTTCAGTCTGCTGAGGTTAAATCTGTCTGATAGATGATTCCCACTCCAGTGGGAAGCTTCCCATCAGCAAGGTGAAGTATCATAGCGATGAAGATGGAGAATAAAGTTGGGGCAGTAACACATCATTCCTGTTTGACACCTGATTCCACCTTAAATGGGTCACTTTGGGAGCTGTCCAAGACTGTTGCCATCATGTCATCATGGCAGCATGTTCACAAATTTGTTTGGACACCTGATTTTTTGGAAGATGGTCCAGAGAGCGCTGCAATTCACTGTGTCGAATGCCTTTGCAAGGTCAATGAATCATAGAATCATAGAATCATAGAATCAAAGAGTTGGAAGAGACCTCATGGGCCATCCAGTCCAACCCGCTGCCAAGAAGCAGGAATATTGCATTCAAATCACCCCTGACAAATGGCCATCCAGCCTCTGCTTAAAAGCTTCCAATGAAGGAGCCTCCACCACACTCCGGGGCAGAGAGTTCCACTGCTGAACAGCTCTCACAGTCAGGAAGTTCTTCCTCATGTTCAGATGGAATCTCCTCTCTTGTAGTTTGAAGCCATTCCTCCATTGCGTCCTAGTCTCCAAGGAAGCGGAAAACAAGCTTGCTCCCTCCTCCTCCCTGTGGCTTCCTCTCACATATTTATACATGGCTATCATATCTCCTCTCAGCCTTCTCTTCTTCAGGCTAAACATGCCCAGCTCCTTAAGCCGCTCCTCATAGGGCTTGTTCTCCAGACCCTTGATCATTTTAGTCGTCCTCCTCTGGACACCTTCCAGCTTAGAGTCAATCTCTCTCTTGAATTGTGGTGCCCAAAATTGGACACAATATTCCAGGTAAAGTGGTCTAACCAGAGCAGAATAGAGCATGGGGAGCATTACTTCCCTAGATCTAGACACTAGGCTCCTATTGATGCAGGCCAACATCCCATTGGCTTTTTTTTGCTGCCACATCACATTCCTGGCTCATGTTTAACTTGTTGTCCATGAGGACTCCAAGGTCTTTTTCACACGTCCTGCTCTCGAGCCAGGCATCGTCGCCCATTCTGTATCTTTGCATTCTGTTTTCCGTTCGGCTTTGGGAGACGGTGACTTTTGGGCATTCTGACAATGTGGCCAGTCCAGAGGAGTTGATGGCGGAGGACCATCGCTTCAGTGCTGGTGGTCATTGCTTCTTCTTCCAGCATGCTGACATTTCCCAGCCTGTCTTCCCAAGAGATTTGCAGGACTTTTTGGAGGCAGCACTGATGGAATCGTTCCAGGAGTTGAATGTGACGTCTGTAGACAGTCCACGTCTCACAGGCGTAGAGCAGGGTTGGAAGGACAATAGCTTTGTAAACAAGCATCTTGGTCTCTCTACAGATGTCCTGGTCCTCAAACACTCTCTACTTCATTCAGGAATATGCTGCACTCACAGAGCTCAGGCATATTGTATTTCAGTGTAAAATGTTGATGTCTGTAGACAGTCCACGTCTCGCAGGCATATAGCAGGTTTGGGAGGACAATAGCTTTGTAAACAAGCACCTTGGTCTCCCTATGGATGTCCTGGTCCTCAAACACTCTCTGCTTCATTCGGAAAAATGCTGCACTGTATATTGTATTTCAGTGTAAAATGTTGACATCTGTAGGCTGTCCATGTCTCAAACGTGTAGAGCAGGGTTGGGAGGACAATAGCTTTATAAACAAGCCCCTTGGTTTCCCTACGCATGTCCCGGTCCTCAAACACTCTGTGGTTCATTCGGGAAAATGCTGCACTCGCAGAGCTCAGGCGGTGTTACATTCCGGTGTAGATGTTGACTTTGGTGGAGAGGGGGCTGCCAAGGGAGCGGACATGGTCAACATTTTCTAATGTTACACCATTAAGCTGTATTTATGGAATTGGAGAGGGATTGGCTGGAAGAGCACTTTGGATTCCTGATGTTCAATGACAGGCCGAGCTTCTCATATGCTTCTGCAAAGGCGTTTAGAGTGGTTTGTAGTTCTTCTTCTGAATGCGCACAGATGACATTGTCATCAGCATACTGGAGTTGTATAACAGATGTTGTTGCAACCTTGGATTGGCTGGAAGAGCACTTTGGATTCCCGATGTTCAATGGGAGGCCGAGCTTCTCGTATACTTCTGCGAAGGTGTTTAGAGTGGCTTGTAGGTCTTCTTCTGAATGTGCACAGACAGCGCTGTCATCAGCATACTGGAGTTCTATAACAGATGTTGTTGTAACCATAGATTGGCTGGAAGAGCACTTTGGATTCCCGATGTTTTCAATGGGAGGCCAAGCTTCTCGTATACTTCTGTATCATAGCGGTGAAGATGGAGAATAAAGTTGGGGCAGTAACACATCATTCCTGTTTGACACCTGATTCCACCTTAAATGGGTCAGTTTGGCCCACAGAGCACTGGTCAATGAATGCCATGTACAGATAGGAATTCTATAGTGTAGATCAGGCCTTGGCAAACTTTGGCCCTCCAGGTGTTTTGGACTTCAACTGTTAGGAATTGTGGGAGTTGAAGTCCAAATCACCTGGGGGGCCAAAGTTTGCCCAAGCCTGTTGTTGATGCACCTTGTGAGACCTCCTGGCCTGGAGACTTGCAAGCCAGGCTGGGACAGGGAGGTCCTCTGCGGCTCCACACAAAGGCTCACCCTGCCTTGCAAAGGCATGCAGACAGAGAAGGAGAGGCCTGTGGAATGAGTGGCTTGCTCCCACTGCCTCTTGGGGGGGGGGGGGGGTCTTCCAAATGACAAGGGAAGGGAGGGGGCACGCGGTGTACACTTGCCTCTCTAGCAGGTCAAGGATTCTCTTAAGGGACTGTGGGGAAGGGGACTTGACCAGTGAGCCCACCACACTCCCTATAGCCAGGCTCTCCCTCCCTCCCTCCCTCCCTCCCTCCCTCTCTTCCCAGCAGCTGTCCCCTGGCTGTCCCCCCCCCCCCAACCTGAGCTCTGATCCAGGTGGGATTACTGCAGGAGGCTTTGTTGTAGCTTACGTTGATGCCCAAGAGCAGGTGGGTGGGTTGCAGGGGGCAAATGGGGAGCGGGCAGAGCAAGGGGGACGTCACTGGGTCAATGCTGGCAGAGCCTTTCCCTCCTGGCGGGGCCCAAGGACGCCCTTGAGAGGCCGGGGGGGGGGGCAGGGCCAGGGATGGAGGGGGCAGCTGGGAGACCACAGGCCCTATGCAGACCCTCCTCCATGGGCGCAGACAGAGCACCATGCGCAGGAGAGCCTGGCCTCTGCTCCAGGGACCCCCAAGGGCCCCACTCCTAGGATCCTGGAGCTGGAAGGGCCCCCAGAGGTCATCTATACGGCTAAAGGATTCCCAAGAGATGATGCCCACCTCACTTCCATGCCAAGATTTCCAAAGATGAAGAGCCCACCGCCCTCCAATGCTGTCATAGAATCGTAGACTAATACAATTGGAAGAGACCACATGGGTCATCCAGTCCAGCCCCCTT
Organism: Anolis sagrei; assembly: GCF_037176765.1. Taxonomy (NCBI): domain Eukaryota; kingdom Metazoa; phylum Chordata; class Lepidosauria; order Squamata; family Anolidae; genus Anolis; species Anolis sagrei. Next base: position 302,625,774 of record NC_090022.1, read on the forward strand.
CTGCCATGCAGGAAAAGCACAAAGCCCTCCTGACAGACGGCCATCCAGTCTATTTCTTTACAGCTAGAAAGGGAACCCCAAGGGCCATCTAGTCCAACCCTTCAGCAATCCAGAGAGAAGCCCCTCAAAAAGGGTCTGGAGAACAAGCCCTATGAGGAGTGGCTTAAAGAGCTGGGCATGCTTCGCCTGCAGAAGAGAAGACTGAGAGGAGACATGATAAGGGCCATGGATCAATATGTGAGAGGAAGTCATAGGGAGGAGGGAGCATATGACTACACAGCTAACATACTCCCAAGTCATCTATACCGCTAACATACTCCCAAGAGATGCTGCCCACCTCACTTCCATGCCAAGACTTCCAAAGATGAAGAGCCCACTGCCCTCCAATGCTGTCATAGAATTGTGAAGTAATACAGTTGGAAGAGACCACATGCTTTAGAGCTAGAAAGGGACCTCAGGAGCCATCTAGTCCAACCCTTCAGCCATCCAGAGAGATGCTCACTGAAATGCCTTTCAATCAATCACCAAGGCCATGCATGGCTCTTGGAACTGAAAGGGGATCCCAAGGGCCATCTAGTCCAACCCCCTTCAGCCATATGGGGATGCATATGGGGAGTACCCAAGAGATGCTCATCCAAACTCTTTGCAAAGGCCTCCAAAACAGAGAGCCCACCACACTCCAAGATGGTCACAGGATAGTAGAGTCAGAAGAGTCATCCTAGTCAAGCCATCTTCTGCCATGCAGGAAAAGCACAAACCACCCACGACAGATGGCCTTTAAGCTGCCCTTGGTGATTGTTTGAAAGGCATTCCAGTGAGCATCTCTCTGGTTGGCTGAAGAGTTGGACTACAAGCACCCTTCAATGGAGAGTTCACCAATCAATCACCAAGGAATTGGAAGGAGTTCCCAATGTCCATCTAGTCCAACTTCCTCCAGCTATATGGAATGCACAACTAAAATCCTCCTGAGAGATGCCCATCCAACCTCTTTGCAAAGGCCCTCCAAAATGGAGAGACCACCACACTTCAAGGTAGTCATAAGATGAGAGGGTTGGAAGGGACCATATGGGTCATCCAGTCCAACCCCTTCTGCCATGCAGGAAAAGCACAATCAAACCTCTCCAGAGAGAGGACCATCCAGTCTGCTGCTTTAGAGCTAGAAGGGGACCTCAGGGGCCATCTAGTCCAACCCTTCAGCCATCCAGAGAGAAGCCCATTCAAGTGCCCTTCAAAGGGGAGCCCACTAATCAAACCAATCAATCTCCAAGGAACTGGAAGGGGGTCCCAAGGGCCATCTAGTCCAGCCTCTTTCAGCCATATAGAATCATAGAATCAAAGAGTTGGAAGAGACCTCATGGGCCATCCAATCCAACCCCATTCTGCCAAGAAGCAGGAATATTGCATTCAAATCACCCCTGACAAATGGCCATCCAGCCTCTGCTTAAAAGCTTCCAAAGAAGGAGCCTCCACCACACTCCGGGGCAGAGAGTTCCACTGCTGAACGGCTCTCACAGTCAGGAAGTTCTTCCTAATGTTCAGATGGAATCTCCTCTCTTGTAGTTTGAAGCCATTGTTCAAACTACAACATATGGGGATACACAGTTGAAATACCCACAAGAGATGCTCATCCAACTCTTAGCAAAGGCCTTCCAAGACGGAGAGCCCACCACCCTCCGAGGAAGTCCACATGCCACTCTTGACCAGTCAAGATGCCCCTCCTTATGGACTCTGCTTTCCAGTAGTTCACCTCATCCTAGACTTGAAAGGGATGCCAGGGGTCATCTAGTCCAGCCCCTTCCTGCCCTTCAGGAAGCCAGCGTCCGAGGCCTCTGCCCCATTCAGGCAAGGCAATGGAAGAGGGCTGTCATGTCCAGTTTTGGGAAGTGGTCTTAACCTGGATGAGACTTCAAAGAGGGGACAAAGTTGACTTGAGAGGGACATTACAGCCTCTCTCCTTACTGGAAGGTGAAAACAAGAGCTGACCAAACAAAGGCCTGAAAGTATCCTTGGAATGTGCTGCAAGGAAACCACTGATGAGGTTTTTTTTTTCCTGCAGAAGGAGTAGCAAAGGCAAACCAGCCTCAGATCCAGGGAGATTTGGGTCGAAGGACTAAAGGAAGATAGCGTGATTATTAAGAAAAGTGGGCAATACACTCGGGAAGAATGTCCAAGTGGGAAATATTAGGATTTGTCCTGAGAAGGGTGACCCAACGGGCCAGAGGTCTGGAAGCAAAGTCCACCGAGGAGTGACTGAAGGAGAAGAGGGTGTCCATCTTGGAGAAGAGAAGGTTGAGAGAAAGATGCAGGAGAGCTGTATTTCAATATTTAGAATCATAGAATCCTAGAATCAAAGAGTTGGAAGAGACCTCGTGGGCCATCCAGTCCAACCCCATTCTGCCAAGAAGCAGGAATATTGCATTCAAATCACCCTAGACAGATGGCCACCCAGCCTCTGTATAAAAGCCTCCAAAGAAGGAGCCTCCACCACAATCCGGGGCAGAGAGTTCCACTGCTGAACGGCTCTCACAGTCAGGAAGTTCTTCCTAATGTTCAGATGGAATCTCCTCTCTTGTAGTTTGAAGCCATTGTTCCATTGTGTCCTAGTCTCCAGGGAAGCAGAAAACAAGCTCGCTCCCTCCTCCTCCCTGTGGCTTCCTCTCACATATTTATACATGGCTATCATATCTCCTCTCAGCCTTCTCTTCTTCAGGCTAAACATGCCCAGCTCCTTAAGCCGCTCCTCATAGGGCTTGTTCTCCAGACCCTTGATCATTTTAGTCGCCCTCCTCTGGACACATTCCAGCTTGTCAATCTCTCTCTTGAATTGTGGTGCCCAGAATTGGACACAATATTCCAGATGTGGTTGGAAGGGGAGTGATTTTGTCATTTGGGAGTTGTAGTTGCTGGGATTTGTAGTTCATCTACAATCAAAGAGAGCTCTGAACTCCGCTAACGATGGAATTGAACCAAACTTGGCACACAGAGCTCTCATAACCAACAGAAAATACTGGGTTTGATGGGCATTGACCTTTAGTTTGGGAGTTGTAGTTCACCTACATCCACAGAGCACTGTGGACTCAAACAATGATGGATCTGGACCAAACTTGGCATGAATACTCAATATGCCCAAATGTGTACGCTTGTGGAGCTTGGGGAAAATAGAGCTTTGACAATCAGCTGTTTTTCTTTAAAATATATTCTCAAAAATAAAAAGGTTATTCCCAGAGCGTAGGAGTCCGAAATGCAAAAAGCGAGATAGCAAATAGTGTTAGAATTGAGCTAGGAAAAATATGGCACCAAAATGGAGTCGTTTGGTTAACTCGCGGATACGGGGGCCTGAGGGGTTTCCATATCCGCGGTTTAAAGAAACGCAGATTCGGTCTCCCTGGGATGCCTGGAAGGCATCCCAGGCGGGCCCGCGGCTGTCCGCGGGCCAGCGGCTGCCCGCGGCCCAGAAAAGGATAAATTCATGCATTAGATACTTGTGAGCCAGGAAATAGACACAATGTATCACTATGAAGAAGTGAAGGTTACAATTCAATTAGTCTTTATTAGTGGTTTTGTTACAATGTTTGGGCTGGGGAGAAAAGCAAAAGGAGGGAGCTCAAGGTTGCAAAGAGTCCCTGGTTGAGGCTGCTGCTGGGGCACATTTCATCAGAGTTGGCCCAACAGGGCATTCAGGAACTGCGGAACTCCTTGCAGCTGGTCAGATCAGCTGGAAAGCAGGGGTCTGGGGCAGATTCGGCACCATCAGTCCCACTTCAGAAATAAGGAGAACTACCGAGAAGAGGCATGTTGAGAGGTATCTGCACGGCACCTGAGGGCTTGAGTTGTGTTTCCACACCAGGCAGAAAGGGATGGGTTTGGATTGCCTTTGGGGGTCCCTTCCAACTACAGGATTTTAGATTTTCACCTTCAGAGGTGCTTACAGGGAGGATAGGTGGCCATCTACCAAGAGGGCTTTGGTGGTGCCTTCCTGCCTGGCAGAAAGAAAGAAAGAAAGAAGAAATAAAGAAAGGAAGAAAGGAAGGAAGGAAGGAAAGAAGAAAGAAAGAAAGAAAGAAAGAAAGGAAGGAAGGAAGGAAGGAAGGAAGGAAGGGAGGATGGAAGGAAGGAAGGAAGGAAGGAAGGAAGGAAGGAAGGAAGAAACGAAGGAAGGAAGGAAGAAATGAAGGAAGGAAGAAAGAAATGAAGGAAGGAAGAAATGAAGGAAGGAAGGAAGGAAGGAAGGAAGGATGGAAGGAAGGAAGGAAGGACAGAAAGGAAGAAAGAAACGAAGGAAGGAAGGAAGGAAGGAAGGAAAGAAGAAAGAAATGAAGGAAGGAAGGAAGGAAGGAAGGAAGGAAGGATGGAAGGAAGGAAGGAAGGAAGAAATGAAGGAAGGAAGGACAGAAGGAAAGAAGGAAAGAAGGAAGGAACGAAGGAAGGAAGGAAGGAAGGAAGGAAAGAAGGAAGGAAGGAAGGAAGGAAAGAAGGAAGGAAGAAAGGTAGAAAGGAAGGAAGAAATGAAGAAAGAAATGAAGGAAGGAAGGAAGGTAGAAAGAAATGAAGGAAGGAAGGAAGGAAGGAAGGAAAGAAGGAAGGGAGGGAGGGAAGGGGTTAGACTGGGTGGCCTTGAGGGGTCCCTCCCAGCTCTATAAACCCAATGGGGGTGGGGTGGGGGGTCTGGTAGTGGGGAAATGTGGAGGTTCTCCTCCAAGGCTGTCTGTCCCCTTCGTGGTCGGCTTCCTGGAGTGGGAGGGGACCCCCAAAGGCCATCCACCCGGGCCCCTTTTCTTCGTGGGAGGCGGGAGGAGGGGTGAGGTGTCCCCGCGTGGGCCTCCCTCCCTCCCTCTCTCCCTCCGTGCCTTCCCTCTCCTCCTCCTCCTCCCCCTTGGTGAGTCCTTCCTTCTCGGGGCTTGTCCCTACAAGGCGCGGCTGTGTCCACGGCGGCGGGGCAGGTCCCGCCCCCCGGGTTTTTAGGCTTTTCCCGCGGCCCCTCCCGGCCCACTCCTCGGCTTCTACTCCTCCTCCTCCTCTTCTTTCTCCTTCTTCCTTTCTCTGCTCCTTGGTTTGTCCGCTCCGTCGGGGCTTGCCTTCCCCTTCCTCCGCCGCCATGGAAGCCATCAAGAAGAAGATGCAGATGCTGAAGCTGGACAAGGAGAACGCCATCGACCGCGCCGAGCAAGCCGAGGCCGACAAGAAGCAGGCCGAGGACCGGTGCAAACAGGTGCCCCCACCCCAGCCCCCACCCCGGGAGGAAGGGGAGGGGGAGAGGGAAGGGTGGGTGGGTGGGTGAGTGAATTGAGGGATGGATGGGGGAGAATGAGGGAGAGAGAGAGAGAGAGAGAGAGAGAGAGAGGTAGGTAGGTAGGTAGGTAGGTAGGCAGGCAGGCAGGCAGGCAGGCAGGCAGGTTGGCAGAGGAGGAAAAAGCAGGAAGAGATAGATAGATAGATAGATAGATAGATAGATAGGTAGGTAGGTAGGTAGGTAGGTAGGTAGGTAGGCTGGCAGGCAGGCAGGCAGGTTGGCAGAGGAGGAAAAAGCAGGAAGAGATAGATAGATAGATAGATAGATAGATAGATAGATAGATAGATAGATAGATAGATACATAGATAGATAGATAGATAGATAGATAGATAGATAGATAGGTAGGTAGGTAGGCTGGCAGGCAGGCAGGCAGGCAGGCAGGTTGGCAGAGGAGGAAAAAGCAGGAAGAGATAGATAGATAGATAGATAGATAGATAGATAGATAGATAGAAGAAGAGGGAGAGAGAGATCCATGATTGATTGATTGATTGATTGATCGATGGATAGATAGATAGATAGATAGATAGATAGAGGAGGGAGAGATAAATAGAGATAAATAGAAAGGAGGGGTAGGTAGGTAGGTAGGTAGGTAGATAGAAGGAGGGAGAAGAGGGAGAAAGGAAGAGAGAATGAGATAGACAGATAGCTAGAGAGAGGGATAGAAAGATAGGAAGGAGAGATAGGTAGGTTGGTAGGTAGGTAGATAGAGGGAGAAGAGGGAGAGATAAATTGATTGATAGGAAGGATAGATAGATAGGAAGGAGGGATAGGTAGGTAGGTAGGTAGGGAAGCAAGAAGAGAGAGAGATAGGGAAATAGAGGGAAAGAGAAAAGGGAGATATAAAGAGAGAGGGGGGAGGGAGAAAAGGGAGAGAGAAAGAGAGAAAGAGATAGATAGCAAGAGAGGGATAGAAAGATAGGAAGGAGGGATGCGTGGGTTGGTTGGTAGGTAGGTAAGTAGGTAGGTAGGTAGAAAGAGGGAGAAGAGGGATAGACAGATTGATAGGAAGGATAGATAGATAGATAGATGGATAGAGGGATAGATAAATAGGAAGGAGGGATGGGTAGGTAGGTAGGGGAGGGAGAAGAGAGAGATAGATAAAGGGAGGGAGAAAAGGGAGATATAAAGAGAGAAAGAGATAGATAGATAGATAGATAGATAGATAGATAGATAGATAGATTAGATAGAGATACAAAGATAGGAGGGATAGGTAGGTAGGTAGGTAGGTAGGTAGGTAGAGGGAGAAGAGGAAGAGATAGGTAAGTAGATAGATGGAAGGAAGGAAGGAAGGGAGGAAGGAAAGGTAGATAGATGGAGAGAGAGAGGGGGATACCTTGGAAGGAGGGATATATAGGTAGGTAGTTTGATAGATGGAGGAGAGAGAGCTGGTGGGATGGGGGTCTCCGCCGTGCCCCCCACTGATCCCCCGGTTGTGTGTCCGCTTTGCAGCTGGAGGAGGAGCAGCAGGGCTTGCAGAAGAAGCTGAAGGGCACCGAGGATGAGGTGGAGAAGTACTCCGAGGCCGTCAAGGAAGCCCAGGAGAAGCTCGAGCTGGCCGAGAAGAAGGCCACCGACGTAAGAACCTGGGGGGCTGCATTGGGGGGTGGGTGGGTTCCATGCCTTCTTCAGACCTAGAACACCAAACTCCCTCCAAAGTGTGCCAAAGAGAGAGAAAGAATGAGAGCCTGGTCAAAGCTCCTCACGCTCTGCTTCCAGGGTTTCCTATGGGACCCTCTGCCCAGGGATATAATGCTTCGAAACCGCATGGAATGCCCGGTGTGAATGCCTGGGACTGGGAGGGGTTGGGTGAGTTCGGATCCCTAAAAATACCGACGAAACTCGAGCCCGAAAACAAAGGAGAGCCTAAAAGGGAACTGACGCCGCCACTGCTTGGGCCAGGGCCAGTTTGGAAGGCAAGGGAGAAGCTCAGGGTTGGGAGGAGGGACCCCTCAAGGATATCCATCCCGTCCAATCCCCTTCTGGAACAGGCAGGGAGGCACTGCCCACTCCCCACCCCCACCCCGACGGATGGCCATCCAAAAAACTGCACATTCCGTCATTCCATAGCATTGAGGAGTCAGGACCAAGTGGTGGTGCCAAGCAGCCTGAGCTCTGCGAGTGCAGCATTCTTCCCACAGTATACACCAAGCATGGGCCAACTTGGGCCCTCCCTCCAGGTGTTTTGGACTCCAACTCCCACCATTCCATAGCATTGAGGAGTCAGGGCGAACTGCAGCCTGAGCTCTCCGAGTGCAGCATTCTTCCCACAGTATACACCAAGTATAGGTCCCAAGCAGCCTGAGCTCTGTGAGTGCAGCATTCTTCTCACAGTATACACCAAGTATACTCCACAGCATACACCAAGCATGGGCCAACTTGGGCCCTCCCTCCAGGTGTTTTGGACTCCAACTCCCACCATTCCATAGCATTGAGGAGTCAGGGCGAACTGCAGCCTGAGCTCTCCGAGTGCAGCATTCTTCCCACAGTATACACCAAGTATAGGTCCCAAGCAGCCTGAGCTCTGTGAGTGCAGCATTCTTCTCACAGTATACACCAAGTATATTCCACAGTGTACACCAAGCATGGGCCAACTTGGGCCCTCCCTCCAGGTGTTTTGGACTCCAACTCCCACCATTCCATAGCATTGAGGAGTCAAGGCAAACTGCAGCCTGAGCTCTACGAGTGCAGCATTCTTCCCAAAGTATACACCAAGCATGGGCCAACTTGGGCCCCCCCTCCAGGTGTTTTGGACTCCAACTCCCACCATTCCTAACAGCCTACCGGCTGTTAGGAATGGTGGGAGTTGGAGTCCAAAACACCTGGAGGGAGGGCCCAAATTGGCCCAGGCCTGGCCTAGACACATCCCAAGAAGGAAGAGATTTCTTCATCCTTGCCTTTGGGCATTGGCTTGTTGACCTGCTTGGCTCTCATGTTGGAGTCCCAGTTCTTTTGGTGTGGAGTGATGTGATGCTCCTCCAAGAGACAAGGCTGAGATCTGGACCCCCGAATCCCCCTCCCCAATTGGGATGCCTGCAGAGAGAGGCTGGGTTTGAGGAGAAAGGTTAGGTCTCCCTTGGTGGACATCTATCAAGATAGTTTGGGTAGCATCTTCCTTCCTGCCTTGAAGAATGGGGTGGACTGGATGGCCTTTGGGGGTCCCTTCTAACTCTGGGACTCTGTGCTGGGCTGCTTCTCTCTCTCATTCTCCCTCCCTCCTTCTTTGGCCTCCCAGGCAGGCTGCAATCCTGGGCTGCCTTTGCTCATATTTGGCCATTCTCTGGGTTGAGGAGGAGGAGGAGACTGGGCAGCTGGCCCTGGCTTTAGGGAGGGGCCGCTTGCTGCTGCAAAGGAATCCTAAGAGGAGAGTGGGAGGGGGGAAAGGGGAAAGGGAGGGGGCCAGGGCCACAGCCGAGCCCCCTCCCCTTACACTCGGCTGCCCCAAATACAGTGGTTCTCAACCTTGCTAATGCCGTGACCCCTTAATGCAGTTCCATATGTTGTGGTGACCCCCAAAAGTAATATTATTTTCGTTGCTACTTGATACCTGTGATTTTACTACTGTTATGAACTGTAATGTAAATATCCGATATGAAGGATGTATTTTCATTCCCTGGACTAAATTGAGCACAAAAACCCAATATGCCCAAATGTGAATGCTAGTGGGGTTGGGGGGGGGGGGGGGGGAGTAATTTTGTAATTTGGGAGTTGTAATTGCTGGGATTTATAGTTCACCTATAATCAAAGAGCATTCTGAACTCCACTAGCGATGGATTTAAACCAAACTTAGCACGCAGAACTCCCATGACCAACAGAAAACACTGGAAGGGTTTGGTGAGCATTGACCTTGAATTTGGGAGTTGTAGTTCACCTATATCCAGAGGAGTGCTGTGGATTCATGCAACAATGGATCTGGACCAAACTTGGCACGAATACTCCATATAGATTTAAATAGTTGGAAGAGACCTCCTGGGCCATCATCCAGTCCAACCCCATTCTGCCAAGAAGCAGGAATATTGCATTCAAAGCACCCCTGACAGATGGCCATCCAGCCTCTGCTTAAAAGCTTCCAAAGAAGGAGCCTCCACCACACTCCGGGGCAGAGAGTTCCACTGCTGAACGGCTCTCACAGTCAGGAAGTTCTTCCTCATCTTCAGATGGAATCTCCTCTCTTGTAGTTTGAAGCCATTGTTCCATTGCTTCCTAGTCTCTCTCCAGGGAAGCAGAAAACAAGCTTGCTCCCTCCTCCTCCCTGTGGCTTCCTCTCACGTATTTATACATGGCTATCATATCTCCTCTCAGCCTTCTCTTCTTCAGGCTAAACATGCCCAGTTCCCTAAGCCGCTCCTCATAGGGCTTGTTCTCCAGACCCTGGATCATTTTAGTCGCCCTCCTCTGGACACATTCCAGCTTAGAGTCAATCTCTCTCTTGAATTGTGGTGCCCAGAATTGGACACAGTATTCCAGATGTGGTCTAACCAAAGCAGTCATTTTACTACTGTTATGAACTGTAATGTAAATATCCGATATGCAGGATGTATTTTCATTCACTGGACTAAATTGAGCACAAATACCCAATATGCCCAAATGTGAATGCTAGTGGGGTTGGGGGGGAGGATTGATTTTGTAATTTGGGAGTTGTAATTGCTGGGATTTATAGTTCACCTGGAACCCCCGGTGGCGCAGTGGGTTAAAGCACTGAGCTGTTGAGCTTGTTGATCGAAAGGTCGCAGGTTCGATTCCGGGGAGCAGCGTGAGCTTCCGCTGTCAGCCCTAGCTTCTGCCAACCTAGCAGTTGGAAACATGCAAATGTGAGTAGATCAATAGGTACCGCTCCGGCGGGAGGGTAACGGCGCTCCATGCAGTCATGCCGGCCATATGACCTTGGAGGTGTCTATGGACAACGCTGGTTCTTCGGCTTAGAAATGGAGATGAGCACCACACCCCAGTCAGACATGACTGGACTTAATGTCAGGGGACTACCTTTACCTTTACTATAGTTCACCTATAATCAAAGAGCATTCTGAACTCTACTAGCGATGGATTTAAACCAAACTTGGCACACAGAACTCCCATGACCAACAGAAAACACTGGAAGGGTTTGGTGAGCATTGACCTTGAGTTTGGGAGTTGTAGTTCACCTACATCCAGAGGAGTGCTGTGGATTCATGCAACGATGGATCTGGACCAAACTTGGCACGAATACTCCATATGCCCAAATATGAACACTGGTGGGGTCTTGGGGAAAATAGACCTTGACATTTGGGTAGTTGTTGGGATTTATAGTTCACCTACAGTCAAAGAGCATTCTGAACTTGACCAACAATAGAATTGGGTCTAACTCCCCACACAGAATCCCAATGATCAACAGAAAATACGATGGGTTGTTGTAGGTTTTTCCGGGCTATATGGCCATGTTCTGGAGGCAATTTTTCTCCTGATGTTTCTCCTGCATCTATGGCAAGCAAGGTCACCTCACTACTTCTGAGGATGCTTGCCATAGATGCAGGCGAAACGTCAGGAGAAAAATTGCCTCCAGAACATGGCCATATAGCCCGGAAAAACCTACAACAACCCAGTGATCCCGGCCATGAAAGCCTTCAACAATACAGAAAATACGATGTTTTCTGATGGTCTTTGGCGACCCCTTTGACACCCTCTCACAACCCCCTCAGGGGTCCCGACCCCCAGGTTGAGAAACACTGCCCAAATACCTTCCTGGCTTCAGCAGGATGGAGGCAATGAAGAGTTATCTTTAAGGGTGGCAGCATAATAATAATAATAATAATAATAATAATAATAATAGTAATAGATCTGGTCATAGCATCGAGACGGCTTTGGCCGGCTTGGTGGATGACCTCCGTAGGGAGCTGGACAGGGGGAGTGTGACTCTACTGGTTCTCTTGGACATCTCAGCGGCTTTTGATACCATCGATCATGGTATCCTTCTGGGACCGCTCTCTGGGATGGGTCTCGGGGGCATGGTTCTGTCGTGGCTCCGGTCCTTCCTGGAGGGCCGATCCCAGATGGTGAAGCTGGGAGATGCCTGCTCAGACCCCTGGCCTTTGACCTGTGGGGTCCCGCAAGGCTCTATTCCAGTGTTTCTCAACCTGGGGGTTGAGACCCGGTATGTAGAGGAGATTTTCCTGGGTGGATCGAGGTGACCACTGATGGGGAAAAGGAATGAGGCGGTCCCTAAGATATAAAAGTCCTTGACCATTTTGAGCTCTAAATGTCAGGATCAGGATCTTGTAAGAGATCCGATGTTCTCTTGGCAGCCAATGCAGTTGTTGCAGAATCGGTGTAATATGGGATCTTAGAGATGATCCCGCTAGCAGCCTGGCCGCCACATTTTGGACCATCTGAATCTTCTGGGTTGTTGACTTTGGAAGGCCGGCATATAAGGCGTTGCAATAGTCCAACCTCGTGGTGACTGTTGCGTGGATGACCGTTGCCAATGCTTCTCCCGAAAGGTCAGATGCCAATTTCCTTGCCTGGCGAAGATGGAAAAAGGCCTGCTTCCTTATGGCAGTGATCTGGGCCTCCCTCGTCAGCGATGAGTCCAACACAACCCCTTTAAGGCTTTGAACAGTGGCAGACGGAACCAGAGCTTCCCCATCGAAATCAGGCAGGGACTGGGTTAATTCTGGCGGCTGGCCGGGCCAGAGCATCTCCGTTTTTGCAGGATTCACTTTGCGTCTGCTTGCTCGCAGCCAACTCATCACTGCTTCCAAACACAGCCTAAAGTACGCAGGAATCGCGGTGGTTGTCCCAGGTTCGAGACGCAAGAGTAGCTGGGTATCATCTGCATACTGGTAGCACTCTAGGCCAAAGCTCCACACCAGTCCAGCAAGTGGTCAGACGTAGATGTTAAATAACAGGGGCGAGAGGATAGCACCCTGGGGAACTCCACAGCCAAGGCAGGAGCTTTAAGAGCTTTGGTCTGACCACTCCACCCTCTGTCTCCGGTCCCGGAGGAATGAATTGAACCATTTCAGGGCTAAACCTCGTACACCAGACAGAGCCAATCGATGAATCAGCCAGTCATGGTCCACGGTGTCAAATGCAGCTGTGAGGTCCAAGAGTACCAATAGCACTGATCCGCCTCGGTCTCACTGACAACGAATTTCGTCAGTAATAGCTACCAAGACAGTCTCTGTCCCATGACCTGAACAAAAGCCTGATTGAAAGGGGTCCAAACCTCCAGCCTCATCTAGGAATTGCTGATGTTGGGTGGCCATCTGTTGGGAGGGTTTTGATTGTGTTTTTCCTAGCATGGAGGCAGAAGGGGGCTGGACTGGATGGCCCATTTGGTGTCATCCAACTTTAATAATAATAATAATAATAATAATAATAATAATAATAATGAAGTTGGGTGGCTATCTGTTGGGAGGGCTTTGATTGTGCTTTTCCTGCATGAAGGCAGAAGGTGGTTGGACTAGATGGTCCATGCGGTTCCAGGTCAAGCTCTGTTAATTCTACAGTGTAGACATGTATTCACCAGGGTAGTATAGGATGGGATGGGATGGGAAGGGAAGAAAGGGCATGTGGTCAAGGGAAGCCAGCTGGCCAGAGGAGCCTGTCTGCCTTGTCCAGCGCTTTGGCGCCCCCATCAGGCCAAGAGGAGCCCTGCTTGTCTTGCTGACCCTCTGGCCTTGGGTCCAGCCTCCAGCCTCCTCTCTCCTCTCTGACTCCAGCAAAGAGAGGCATGGGAATGGTCAGAAAGGGTGGAAGAGCAGGAGCCAGGCTTCGTTGGCCCTCTGGGCCCCTTCCCACAATTCCTAACCCTACGCTTCCAAGTGTTTACATCTTTGGGATCGAAGGCAGCTCGCCAGAGGTCAAAAGACACCCATTGCAAACCCAAAGATCAAAATGCCATGGGATTCGAAACACAAGAAGCAGAGATCAGAAAACCCACAAAAGATGGAGAGCAAGGGCTGCCTTGGAAGAAGGTCCAGTGGAGGTGCTCTTTGCGCAGAAGAGGAGGCCGCTGCTCCACCTGGCGCATGGCTCTCCAGCCGGCACATTCTAGAGGTGGGCTTGGTTGGGTCCTAAGACTCCCTGGTGATGCAGTGGGTTAAACCGCTGACCTGCTGAACTCGCTGACCGAAAGGTTGGTGATTCGAATCCGAGGAGTGAGGTGAGCTCCTGCCCTTGGCCCCAGCTTCTGCCAACCGAGCAGTTCAAAAACATGCAAATGTGAGTAGATCAATAGGTACCGCTTCTGTGGAAAGGTAACGGTGCTTGATGCAGTCATGCTGGCCACATGATCTTGGAGGCGTCTACGGACCCATTGCCCCACCTGTCGCATGGCTCGCCCAATGGCACATACTAGAAGTGGGCTTTGTTGGGTCCTAAGACTCCCTGGTGATGCAGTGGGTTAAACCGCTGACCTGCTGAACTCGCTGACCGAAAGGTTGCTGATTCGAATCCGAGGAGTGAGGTGAGCTCCTGCCGTTGGGCCCAGCTTCTGCCAACCGAGCAGTTCAAAAACATGCAAATGTGAGTAGATCAATAGGTACCGCTTCTGTGGAAAGGTAACGGTGCTTGATGCAGTCATGCTGGCCACATGATCTTGGAGGCGTCTACGGACCCACTGCCCCACCTGGCGCGTGGCTCTCCAGCTGGCACATTCTAGAAGTGGGCTTTGTTGGGTCCTAAGACTCCCTAGTGGTGCAGTGGATTAAACTGCTGACCTGCTGAACTTCCTGACCGAAAGGTCGGTGATTTGAATCCAGGGAGTGATGTGAGCTCCCGCTGTAGGGCCCAGCTTCTGCCAACCAAGCAGTTCAAAAACATGCAAATGTGAGTAGATCAATAGGTACCGCTTCTGTGGAAAGGTAACGGTGCTTGATGCAGTAATGCTGGCCACATGATCTTGGAGGTGTCTACGGACCCATTGCCCCACCTGGCGCATGGCTCTCCAGCCAGTACATCCTACAAGTGGGCTTTGTTGAGTCCTAAGACTCCCTGGTGGTGCCGTGGATTAAACTGCTGACCTGCTGAATTCGTTGACCGAAAGGTCGGTGATTTGAATCCGGGGAGTGAGGTGAGCTCCCACCGTTCGGCCCAGATTCTGTCAACTGAGCAGTTCAAAAACATGCAAATGTGAGTAGATCAATAGGTACTGCTTTTGCGGGAAGGTAACAGCACTCCATGCCACATGACCTTGGAGGAGTCTACGGACAACGCTGGCTCTTCAGCTTAGAAATAGAGATGAGCACCAGAGTTCCAGAGTCGGACATGGCTAGACTTCATGTCAGGAGAAACCTTTTCCTTTGCCTTGAAGGCCCCAAAGGGAGATCATTCTTCAGCTGACTTTGGATGCCCAGCGTGGGACAATTTCTGGAAACGAGCCTTGCAGTGCTCCACCATCAAGGATTTCAGGGGCTGCGTGAAGGGGCCCGTGTGGCCGATGGCTCTGCCCACGAAAGGGTGGCATCTCTTACCCAGCCTTGCCTGTTGCAGCTTCACAAAGCTATTGAGAAAGGCTTGGGAGAGGGCGAAGAGTCTGTCGGTATGGGTACTGACGGTATGGAGTACCATACCGACGCTTGGTGTGTTGATACCAGCGGGTTCTTTGGGCCTGGGACTGGTTTTCACTTCCACACTTTGCCACCAAGAGCGTGAAGTCCTGGTTGGCCTTCAGCTTGTCGTCTGTGCCTGCATTGAAGAGCTCCAAGGCATCAAACGGGAGGTCCTTGCCTAGACAACGTCGACAGTCCCGAGCACCGGAGCGAGGCATGCCTCCTGATGGCAATCACATGGGCGGTCATCTTCCCCATCGTATCTCCTGTATGTTTCGCCATCTGAATTTGGTGATGAGCCAACGAGTTGGCTTTTTGTGCCAGGGTATTCAGGACAGTACGGTCCTCTTCAGACATACGCTGAAAGAACGGAAGAGCTTTTCCTCACAAAATCTG
The DNA here is from genome assembly GCF_037176765.1 of Anolis sagrei. Classification (NCBI taxonomy): domain Eukaryota; kingdom Metazoa; phylum Chordata; class Lepidosauria; order Squamata; family Anolidae; genus Anolis; species Anolis sagrei. Next base: position 302,640,984 of record NC_090022.1, read on the forward strand.
TTGGTACGCTCCCATGCACACAGCGTAATTCGCCATCCTGGCCAGGAGGAGGGCACCTGAGTAGATGTCAGGAGTCAATTTCTGACGGCATGAAGACATCACAAATTCCATCCATGAATCATCCCGGCTGCCTCAATTCTCTCTCTGTGACATTTTGAAGCCAGCAGAGGGTGGTGGAAGCCTTGTATGGGAACTTGCGGAGCAACAAGTTCTAATAAGGAAACTGAGAAGAAGGGGAGTTGGGCAGGAAAGGTGTATAAAAGGAAGTGCTGGTGGGGAAAAGTCAGTAGTGTCTTTCTTTGCTGCAGAGATACAAGCAATATATCCATTTCAAAGCAAAACCGGCTTGTGAGTGATCATTTAATATTGCTATATAAAATCTACAGTCTTACAGTAGAGTTTTCGACCAACTGCATCGAACCTCTTTCCCTCACGGTCAGACGGTGTTGAGGACTGTCGACCGAAGGACTGCGCCGCCTTCACAACCACCGAGTTCGGATCGGGGTGGTGTTTCAGCCACGCCAGGCCCTCATCATCTGTCCAATACCAAGCTTCAATCTTTTTGGAAGTAGGTGGTAAGGATGATGGGGTCTTCCATGACGCCTGTATCACTTCAATCCATCTTGCTCGAGCCCCCTGCTCACTTGGCCAACAGCCTTGCTGGGTCACTAACGAACCTGAATGGGCGTGCCTCTTCCGGAGCATGGGGCCATGAAGGCAATGCAGCAAAAAGGGGCATTGAGGGTGGATGCCATTCAATGCCATAAGAAGGCAGGAAAGGGAACATTGGAAAATCACAACCTCTGAGGACGATCTTGACAGATTAGAGAGATGGGCCAGAACTAACAAAATGAAGTTCAACAGTGACAAATGCAAGATACTCCACTTTGGCAGAAAAAATGAAATGCAAAGATACAGAATGGGGGACAATGCCTGGCTCGAGAGCAGTACGTGTGAAAAAGATCTTGGAGTCCTCGTGGACAACAAGTTAAAAATGAGCCAACAATGTGATGTGGTGGCAAAAAAAGCCAATGGGATTTTGGCCTGCATCAAGAGGAGCCTAGTGTCTAGATCTAAGGAAGTAATGCTACCCCTCTATTCTGCTTTGGTTAGACCACATCTGGAATATTGTGTCCAATTCTGGGCACCACAATTCAAGAGAGATGTTGATAAGCTGGAATGTGTCCAGAGGGGGGCGTCTCAAAGGATCAAGGGTCTGGAGAACAAGCCCTATGAGGAGCGGCTTAAGGAGCTGGGCATGTTTAGCCTGAAGAAGAGAAGGCTGAGAGGAGATATGATAGCCATGTATAAATATGTGAGAGGAAGCCACAGGGAGGAGGAGGGAGCAAGCTTGTTTTCTGCTTCCTTGGAGACTAGGACGCAAGGGAACAATGGCTTCAAACTACAAGAGAGGAGATTCCATCTGAACATGAGGAAGAACTTCCTGACTGTGAGAGCCGTTCAGCAGTGGAACTTTCTGCCCCAGAGTGTGGTGGAGGCTCCTTTGGAAGCTTTTAAGCAGAGGCTGGATGGCCATCTGTCAGGGGTGATTTGAATGCAATATTCCTGCTTCTTGGCAGAATGGGGTTGGACTGGATGGCCCAGGAGGTCTCTTCCAACTCTTTGATTCTATGATTCTATGCTTGCCATAGATGCAGGTGAAATGTCAGGAGAGAATGCCTCTAGAACATGGCCATACAGCCTGAAAAAACCCACAACAACCCAACGTAGGAAACGTTTTGGAAAACTTACTTACTTAGGTGATCCCTCGTAGCTTGAGGATGATGGTCTTCTGGATGTAATGTCATGGCTGTGGGTCCATAGGGGGCTGTGGAGCCCTGTTCTTGATCCGCATCTTCTCCTGCAGTGAGGACATCTGTTTCCAGGTGGAATGTGGTCCCAGTCAGGGTTGGCCTGATGCGCCTTCATCCTCTTGGCACATTTCTCCCTTTCGCCCTCCATTTGTAATTCTTCAAATTCTACAGCACTGCTGGTCACAGCTGACCTCCATCTGGAGTGCTCAAGGGCCAGGGCTTCCCAGTTCTTGGTGTCTATGCCAGAGTTTTTAAGGTTGGCTTTGAGCCCATCTTTGAATCTCTTTTCCTGCCCACCAACATTCCGTTTTCTGTTCTTGAGTTCGGAGTAGAGCTTTGGGAGATGGTGATCTTTGGGTATTTGGACAACGTGGCCTTCAGTCCAGTGGAGTTGATGGTGGAGGAGCATGGCTTCAGTGCTGGTGGTCTTTGCTTCTTCTTCCAGCACACTGACATTTGTCCGCTTGTCTTCCCAAGATATTTGCAGGATTTTTCAGAAGCAGCGCTGATGGAATCATTCCATGAGTTGCATGTGACATCTATAGACAGTCCACGTTTTGCAGGCATAGAACACCATTGAGAGGCTTTATAAACAAGCTCTTTAGTCTCCCTACAGATGTCCCGGTCCTCAAACACTCTCTGCTTCATTTGGAAGAATGCTGCGCTCGCAGAGCTCAGGCGGTATTGTATTTCAGTGTCAATGTTGACTTTGGTGCAGAGGTGGCTGCCAAGAGAGCAGAAATGGTCCACATTTTCTAATGTTACACCATTAAGCTGTATCTCTGGCATTGGAGAGGGACTGGAAAAACCATCAGCCCCAACATTCCATTTCCCGTTCGGAGTAGAGTAACTGCTTTGGGAGATGGTGATCTTTGGGCATTCGGACAACATGGCCTTCAGTCCAGCGGAGTTGATGGCAGAGGAGCATGGCTTCAGTGCTGGTGGTCTTTGCTTCTTCTTCCAGCACGCTGACATTTGCCCGCTTGTCTTCCCAAGAGATTTGCAGGATCTGTTGGTCACTTGCAACTGAAGTCGTGCCATTATGAAGTTAAACTCCAGCTTCCTTCTGCTTTGGTCAGGCCTCACTTGGAATCACAACCCCACGTCCAGTCCTGGGCAACACAATTCAAGATATGGACAAGATGGAAAGGGTCCAGAGAAGGACCACCAAAGTGGACCAAGTGTCTGGAAACCATGGATCCCTTTGAGAAATAGCTGAGGGAGCTGTGGAAGTTCAGCTTGGAGGAGAGAAGGCTGGGTCATATTTATATTTCTCGTGTCAGAGCAGCCAGTCAATTATATTACATTTCTAACAAAACAAAGCAAACAAACAGAGAAAATACAAAATGTGTGAGTTTGGTAGTTGATTAAATCTCCTTTGACCAGTATCTGGCCCCTTGGAGTGCCTCTGGTGTTGCCGCAAGAAGGTCCTCCCTTGTGCATGTGGCGGGGCTCAGGTTGCATTGCAGCAGGTGGTCAGTGGTTTGCTCTTCTCCACACTCGCATGTCGTGGACTCCACCCTGTAGCCCCATTTCTTGAGGTTGGCTCTGCATCTCGTGGTGCCAAAGCGCAGTCTGTTCAGCGCCTTCCAAGTCGCCCAGTCCTCTATGTGCCCAGGGGGGAGTCTCTCATTTGGTATCAGCCATTGGTTGAAGTTCTGGGTTTGAGCCTGCCACTTTTGGACTCTCGCTTGCTGGGGTGTTCCAGCGAGTGTCTCTGTAGATCTTAGAAAACTATGTCTGGATTTAAGTCGTTGACGTGCTGGCTGATACCCAAACAAGGGATGGGCTGGAGATGTCACTGTCTTGGTCCTTTCACTATTGGCTGCTACTCCCCGGCGGATGTCAGGTGGTGCAATACCGGCTAAGCAGTGTAATTTCTCCAGTGGTGTAGGGTGTAGACACCCCGTGATAATGCAGCATGTCTCATTAAGAGCCACATCCACTGTTTTAGCGTGGTGAGATGTGTTCCACACTGGGCATGCGTACTCAGCAGCAGAGTAGCACAGCGCAAGGGCAGATGTCTTCACTGTGTCTGGTTGTGATCCCCAGGTTGTGCCAGTCAGCTTTCGTATGATATTGCTGGGTCCTGAATGGCAAGTTTAAATGCCTGAGAAGGACATCACTTTGAAGAGGAAGCAAGCTTCGTTTGTGATGCTCCAGAGACTGGGACACAAGGGGGACATGGAGTTAAACTCCAGGAAAAGAGATCCCACCTAAACATCAGGAAGAACTTCCTGGTGGTAAGGGAACCTGCTCCTGCCTGGGAGTCTAGTGAAGTCTCCTCCTCTGGAGGTTTCCAAGCCGGGACTGGATGGACATCTGTTGGGAGAGATTGGATGGTTCCTTCCTGCCTGGCAGAAAGGGGTTTGACTGGATGGCATTTGGGGGTCCCTTCTGAATCTATATAAATAAAAATGTAGTGTTCGTTTGTGAGATTAACAGAACTGAAAAACCACTGGACGAATTGACACCAAATTTGGACACAAGACATCTAACAACCCAATGTACGTCCTTCACTCAAAAATTGATTTTGTCATTTGGGAGTTGTAGTTGCTGGGATTTATAGTTCACCTACAATCAAAGAGCATTCTGAACTCCACCAACGATGGAATCGAACCAAACTTGACACACAGTTCTCCCATGACCAACAGAAAATACTGGAAGGATTTGGTGGGCAGTGTCCTTTGGTTTTGGAGTTTTGGAGTTCACCTACATCCAGAGATCACTATGGACTCAAACAATGACGGATCTGGACTAAACTCTACACGAATACTCAATATGACCAAATGTGAACACTGGTGGAATTGTGACACTCGGGAGTTGTAGTTGCTGGGATTTCTAGTTCACCTACAATCACAGAGCATTCTGAACCCCATCAACAATGGAATTGAACCAAACAGTTCTCCCATGACCAACAGAAAATACTGGAAGGGTTTGGTGGGCAGTGTCCTTTGGTTTTGGAGTTGTAGTTCACCGACATCCAGAGAGCACTGTGGACTCAAACAATGATGGATCTGGACCAAACTCTACACGAACACTCCATATGCCCAAATGTGGACACTGGTGGAGTTTGGGGAAAACATAATCTTGGCATTTGGGAGTTGTTGCTGGGATTTATAGTTCACCTACAATAACAGAGTATTCTGAACCCCACCAACGATAGAATTGGGCTAAACCTCCCACACAGGACCCCCATGTGGGCCACAGCACAGCGTGGCAGGGGACAGCTAGTCTAGTATATTGTAGTTCTACATCAGAGATACAAAGGAGTCCTGTGGATAGAAAGAGAGTCTCTCAAAAGGGAAGGTGGGTCAATGGAGCCAAGCATTCCTGCTGTCCCTTCACTATGAGGCTGCCTAGGAAAACCCATGAGTCAGCAGGCAAATGGAAGGCAGGCAGATGCTCATCAGGTCTGTCCTGGGTCCCTTTCCTTTCCAGATCTCGAGCAAGCCTGGCCCAACCTGGGCTCTCCCTCCAGGTGTTTTGGATTCCTAAGAGCACCACTCCAACTGCCCTGATTCCTCAATGCTATGGAATGGTGGGAGTTGAAGTCCAAAACATCTGGAGGGAGGGATGAAGTTGGCCCATGCTTGGTGTATACTGTGGGAAGAATGCTGCAGTCACAGAGCTCAGGCAGCTTGGCACATTTGGAACTGCCCTGAGTCCTCAATGCTTTGGAATGGTGGGATGTGCAGTTTGTCAAGATCTCGAGCCAATCTGGGCCAACCTGGGCTCTCCTTCCAGGTGTTTTGGATTCCTAAGAGCCTCCCGAGGGCCTAAAGTACCTGGAGGGAGAGGTGAAGCTGACCCAGGTTGCTCTCTTTGGCTCAGAGAGGAGCTGCGGCGGGCGAGGCTGGGCCGGCCTTTGTCGGGCGGTGGGGCGAGGAAGCAGGAAGCGTCGGATGGGGCCGGGCCTGGGCATGGAAGCGAATGGGAAGGGAGGGGAGGAGGAGGAAGGGAGGCGGAGGCAGAGAGAGAGAGAGAGGAGGCGGAGAAGGAAGGAAAGAGAGGAAGGAGGAAGGAGAGGAAGGAGGGAGAGGCAGAGCCAGGGAGCGAGGAAGGCCAGGAGGAGGGAGAGCAGTAGCCGCGCCTGGCTCTTCTTCTTCTTCCTGCACCCGAGGAGGAAGAGGAAGGGGAAGGGAAGGGGTCCCGGGAGGGAGGGAGGGAGGGTTCCCCTGTTCCGGGAAGATGGCCGGGAGCAGCTCCATCGAGGCGGTCAAGAAGAAGATCCAGACGCTGCAGCAAGTGGCCGACGAGGCCGAAGAGCGCGCCGAACACCTCCAGCGCCAGGTCGACGCCGAGAGGCAGGCCCGAGAGAGGGTGAGGCAGAGGGGGGGGGGGGGGGGGGAGAGGGGGGGACACGCCAGGGAAGGGAAGAGGAAGACCCCCCCCCCCCCCCGCCGCCGCCGCACCTGGCCCCGCCCTGGAAGCACGACACCCCCCCCCCCCCCCGGGCACGTGCTTGGCCTTTGCATGTGCCGAACCCTGCCGGGCCCACTTCCTTTTGGTGTTCTGTTCAAGGGGAAGAAGGCCAAGTTTCCCTCTTCCCCTTCCTCCCCTCCTCTTCCTCCCCAGGCAAAGACAGGCGGGCAGGCCCTGAACCCGGAAGGGAGGGAAAGGAAGAGAGGGAGGGAGGGAGACTGGAAGGTAGGCAGGAAGGGAGGAAAGGAGGAAGGCTGGCTGGAAGGAAGGAAGGAAAGGAAGGAAGGCAGGTGGGAGGAAAGGAGGAAGGCTTGGAGGAAGGAAGGAAGGCTGGAAGGAAGGCAGATGGGATGAAAGGAGGGAGGAAGGCTTGAAGGAAGGGAAGGAGGAAGGAAGGCTAGCTGGCTGGAAAGAAAGGAAGGAAAGAAAGAAAGAGACTGGAAGGAAGGCAGGAAAGAAAGAAAGAAGGAAGGGAGGTGGGAAGAAGGGAGGAAGGAAGGCTGGCTGGCTGGAAGGAAAGGAAGGAAAGCAAGAAAGGGAGGGAGACTGGAAGGTAGGAAGGAAGGAAGGCAGGTGGGAAGAAGGAAGGGAGGCTGGAAGGAAGGAAAGAAATGAAGAGACAGAGTCTGAAAGGAAGAAAAGAAGGAAGGAAGGCAGCTGGGAAGGATGAAAGAAGGTAGGGAAGAAAGGAAGGAGGAAGGCAGGCAGGAAAGAATGGAAGGCAGGCAGGAAGAAAGAAGGAAGGTTGGAAAGAATGAAGGGAAGGAAGGGAGGGAGGCTGGAAAGAAGGAAGCGAGGAAAGAAAGGGAAGGAGACTGGAAGGTGGGAAAGAAGGAAGGCTGGTGGGAAGAAGGAAGGAAGGAAGGGGAGGGAGGGAGGCTGGAAGTGAGGAAAGAAGGAAGGAAGTGAGGCTGGAAGGAGGGCAGGGAGGGAGGCTGGAAGGACGGCTGAAGCCCCTTCCCCAAAAGGCCTGCTTCAGTGGGAGGTGTGGGGGCATTTGTTCACCCCTTGGAAAGGGTTCTATAAAGTTTAGGAACTTGGAGTGAAGGAAGGGGGTGAGATGGGAGAGGCCAAAGGGCTCTGGGGAGGGGGCTGAGCAATCAGCTGAAGTCCCCCAGGTACTGCTGCTTGGCTTCCTTTCTCCCCCTCCCTTCCTCCCTCCCTTTAGGAAGAAGCCCCTCTCTCTTGAGGGGGGGGGGAGGAGAAGAGGTGAGCCCTCCTTTCTTTCTCCAGGAGGAAAAGGAGAAGAATGGGAGGAAGTGGGCCAGCCTGGGCAGGGGGTGGCCAGCATACCTTGGTCACTCACCGCCAAGGCAAGAGGGGACCAGATCTGGGGGGAGGGGGCTGCAGTGGACATAGTGGAAGGGGTAGTAGCCATGCAATCCAAAAAACTCACAGCAGCCTTCGTGGAGGACCCTTCCCTGTTTGCAGAGAGGCAGGAGACCCCCCCTCCCCTTGTGGGAATGCTTCTTAGTCCAGTCAGCTTCTCAGTCCAGTCATGAAATGGGGAGGGGGCTTCCATCTTGTAGAGAGGCATGGGCCAACTTGGGCCCTCCCTCCAGGCGTTTTGGACTTCAACTCCCACAATTCCTAACAGCCTACCGGCTGTTAGGAATTGTGGGAGTTGAAGTCCAAAACACCTGGAGGGAGGGCCCAAGTTGGCCCATGCCTGTTGTAGAGGTGAGAAAGGGTGATTTCAGGTGGCCCTCCAGGTGTCCTTGGACTCCAACTCCCAGCTTCCCCTTGAGTTAAAGCCTGATGGGAGTTGCAATCCCCAAACACCTGGAAGGGCCGCTTTGCCAAGGCCATTGTGGGTAGGCAGGATGAGCCCAGGAGACCCTTCCCCAGGTAAACAGAGACCGAAGCCTGTTCTTGATCAGGTCTGGATCCCTGGAGAGACCCCCAATGGGTTCCATCACCCTCCCTGCATTTGGGGCTGGGCCACAGGGCCCCATCCTTCTGCAAGACCCCACAAATGGAGGGCAGGAGGGAGAGGGGATTGCTTTCCAGCTGTGTGTTTGAGGGGGCATCCTTTCACCTGGCTCAGAGGTCAAGGAGCACAAGCTGCAAGAGGGGCATGCCAACCCCACTTCGCTCTGGACCTCTGGACTCAGAGAGGCAACTTCTCCCTTCCCATGAATGGGGAGGGGGGCATTACCTTAGTGCTGGGTATGTGTGTGTCTCTTCCGCAGACCCCTAAGAATAAGCTGCTCTGTTGGGGGTCCTCGTGGGGAGCAAGTTAAACATGAGCCAGGAATGTGATGCAGCAGCAAAAAAAGCCAATGGGATGTTGGCCTGCATCAAGAGGAGCATAGTGTCTAGATCTAGGGAAGTCATGCTCCCCATGCTCTATTCCGCTTTGGTTAGACCACTTTACCTGGATTATTGTGTCCAATTCTGGGCACCACAATTCAAGAGAGATATTGACTCTAAGCTGGAATGTGTCCAGAGGAGAGCGACTAAAATGATCAAGGGTCTGGAGAACAAGCCCTATGAGGAGCGGCTTAAGGAGCTGGGCATGTTTAGCCTACAGAAAAGAATCATAGAATCCTAGAGTTGGAAGAGACCGCCTGGGCCATCATCCAGTCCAACCCCATTCTGCCAAGAAGCAGGACAATCACGTTCTAAGCATCCCCAACAGATGGCCACCCAGCCTCTGTTTCAAAGCCTCCATAGAAGGAGCCTCCACCACACTTTGGGGCAGAGAGTTCCACTGCTGAACAGCTCTCACAGTTAGGAAGTTCTTTCTCGTGTTCAGGTGGAATCTCCTTTCCTATAGTTTGAAGCCATTGTTTCATTGCATCCACCCACTGTGTTTGATTTTCCATTATGTTATTTTTTTTTACTGTTTATTTTACTTGATTGGTTTATTTATTTTATTGTGATGTTATTTCGTTGTTTATATTTTGTGTTGCTGTAATGTATCGCTGGGCTTGGCCTCATGTAAGCCGCTCCGAGTCCCCTTTGGGGAGATGGTGGTGGGGTATAAATAATAATAATAATAATAATAATAATAATTTATTATTATTATTATTATTATTATTATTATTATTATTATTGTCTCCATCTAGGGCAGCAGAAAGGAAGCCTGTTCTCTTCTCCCTAAGACTTCCTCCCACATATTGATCCCTGGCCCTCATCATGTCTCCTCTCACCCTCCCCTTCTCCAGGCTAAACATGCCCAGCTCTTTAAGCCGCTCCTCATAGAGCTTGTTCTCCAGACCCTTGAACATTTTAGTCGCCATCCCGTGGAAGGTGGAGAGGAGACACAATGAAGGGCCATGTATAAATAAATGAGGGGAAGTCCTAGGGAGAAGGGAACATGCTTCCTTTCTGCTGCCCTGGAAAGAGACTAGGAGGCAATGGAGCAATGGCTTCAAGAGACAGGAAAGGAAGAAGATTCCACCTGAACATGAGGAAGAACTTCCTGAGGGCGAGAGAGAGGGAGCTGTATTGTCGAAGGCTTTCATGGCCAGAATCACTGGGTTGTTGTAGGTTTTTTCGGGGTATATGGCCATGGTCTAGAGGCATTCTCTCCTGACGTTTCGCCTACATCTATGGCAAGCATCTTCAGAGGTAGTGAGGTCTGTTGGAACTAGGAAAAAGGGTTTATATATCTATGGAATGACCAGGGTGGGACAAAGAACCATTGTCTGCTGGAGCTGGGTGGGAATGTTTCAACTGACCACCTTGATTAGCATTTGATGGCCTGGCAGTGCCTGGGGCAATCTTTTGTTGAGAAGTGATTAGATGTCCTTATTTGTTTCCTCTCTGTGGTTTCGCTATTGTAATTTCAGAGTTTTTAAATACTGGTAGCCAGATTATGTTCACTTTCATGGTTTCTTCCTTTCTGTTGAGATTGTCCACATGCTTCTTGTGGATTTCAATGGCTTCTCTGTGGAGTCTGACCTGGTGGTTGTGAGAGTGGTCCAGCATTTCTGTGTTCTCAAATGATATGCTGTGAATGAACCAACCTGGACACAGCAGATTATTTGAGAACACAGAAATGCTGGACCACTCTCACAACCACCATGTCAGACTACACAGAGAAGCCATTGAAATCCACAAACATGTGGACAATCTCAACAAAAAGGAGGAAACCATGAAAATGAACAAAATCTGGCTACCAGTATTAAAAAAAACTCTAAAATTACAACAGCACAACAACAGAGAGGAAACAAACAAGGACATCTAATCACCTCTCAACAATCACCTCTCAAATCACCACCTTGATTAGCATTTGATGGCCTGGCAGTTGTTTGGTGTGGCTTGTTGGCGCCTGGGGCAATCTTTTGTTGAGAGGTGATTAGATGTCCCTGATGGTTTCCTACTTCCAACAGACCTCACTACCTCTGAGGATGCTTGCCATAGATGCAGGCGAAATGTCAGGAGAGAATGCCTCTAGAACATGGCCATATAGACTGAAAAAAACCTACAACAACCCAGAGAGAGAGCTGTTCAGCAGTGGAACTCTCTGCCCTGGAGGGAGTGTGATGGAAGGAGGCTTTGAAGCAGAGAGTGGATGGCCATTTGTCGGGGGTGCTTTGAATGTGATTGTCCTGCTTCTTGGCAGAATGGGGTTGGACTGGATGGTCCACGAGGTCTCTTCCAATTCTAGGATTCTATGTTCTCGTGCCCTTCTTTTTCCGAGGCTCCTTCTTTGGAGGCTTTTATGCAGAGGCTGACCATCTGTCGGGGGTGCTTTGAATGTGATTTCCCTGCTTCTTGGCAGAATGGCGTTGGACTGGATGGCCCACTAGATCTCTTCCAACTCTAGGATTCTATGTTCTTGTGCCCTTCTTTCTCTGAGGCTCCTTCTTTGGAGGCTTTTATGCAGAGGCTGACCATCTGTCGGGGGTGCTTTGAATGTGATTTCCCTGCTTCTTGGCAGAATGGCGTTGGACTGGATGGCCCACTAGATCTCTTCCAACTCTAGGATTCTATGTTCTTGTGCCCTTCTTTCTCTGAGGCTCCTTCTTTGGAGGCTTTTATGCAGAGGCTGACCATCTGTCGGGGGTGCTTTGAATGTGATTTCCCTGCTTCTTGGCAGAATGGCGTTGGACTGGATGGCCCACTAGATCTCTTCCAACTCTAGGATTCTATGTTCTTGTGCCCTTCTTTCTCTGAGGCTCCTTCTTTGGAGGCTTTTATGCAGAGGCTGACCATCTGTCGGGGGTGCTTTGAATGTGATTTCCCTGCTTCTTGGCAGAATGGCGTTGGACTGGATGGCCCACTAGATCTCTTCCAACTCTAGGATTCTATGTTCTTGTGCCCTTCTTTCTCTGAGGCTCCTTCTTTGGAGGCTTTTATGCAGAGGCTGACCATCTGTCGGGGGTGCTTTGAATGTGATTTCCCTGCTTCTTGGCAGAATGGCGTTGGACTGGATGGCCCACTAGATCTCTTCCAACTCTAGGATTCTATGTTCTTGTGCCCTTCTTTCTCTGAGGCTCCTTCTTTGGAGGCTTTTATGCAGAGGCTGACCATCTGTCGGGGGTGCTTTGAATGTGATTTCCCTGCTTCTTGGCAGAATGGCGTTGGACTGGATGGCCCACTAGATCTCTTCCAACTCTAGGATTCTATGTTCTTGTGCCCTTCTTTCTCTGAGGCTCCTTCTTTGGAGGCTTTTATGCAGAGGCTGACCATCTGTCGGGGGTGCTTTGAATGTGATTTCCCTGCTTCTTGGCAGAATGGCGTTGGACTGGATGGCCCACTAGATCTCTTCCAACTCTAGGATTCTATGTTCTTGTGCCCTTCTTTCTCTGAGGCTCCTTCTTTGGAGGCTTTTATGCAGAGGCTGACCATCTGTCGGGGGTGCTTTGAATGTGATTTCCCTGCTTCTTGGCAGAATGGCGTTGGACTTGATGGCCCATGAGGTCTCTTCCAACTCTAGGATTCTATGATTCTATGTTCTCTTGCCCTTCTTTCTCTTCCCAGTCCCTCCCATTTCCTTCCTCGGATGAGCCTGGGAAGAGCCTGAGCCCTGACCTTAGGGCTGGGCAGTGGGGTGGGTTGGGGGGGGGGTGCAGCAGGGACCAGAGGAAGGAAGAAGGAGGGATGGAAAGCAGGGTGGGAGGGGGCTGCCTGGCTGGGAGGGATGCCTGGGCCCTCCCTTGCCTGGAATGCGAGGGGAGGGGGAGGCTTCCTTGGCTCCTCCTCCCTTCTGTGGGGGGGGGATCCACACACCCCTTCCTCCCCCCCTCCCTCCTGCCTGTGCCATAAACAGGAAACCCATTCCCTGCTCCTCTGTGTCCCTCCATCTCCTTTTTGGGAGCGATTCGGCTGCGCTGGAGGCATTCCTCTGGCTTTAGTCACAGCAGGAAAGAGAGAGAGAGAGAGAAGGGGGGGTGCATCCTGCTCCTCTCTCTCTCTCTCTCTCTGTGTGAGAGAGATAGAGATCCATGAGCAGCACAGACCCCTCCTCCTGCATTGGGAGCCCTTTCCGTGCCCAAGGCTATGCCCATGGGTACATCCGCACTGTGGAATGGATGCAGTTTGGTACCACGACTCAATGCCACGACTCAATGCCACAATATCCTGGGAGTTGTAGTCTTGGAGCATTCTCTGCCCAAGAGTGCCAGTGGTGCCTCGCTATTATTATTATTGTTATTATTATATTCTTCTTCTTCTTTTTATTACTATTATTACTATTATTATTATTATATGCATTCATTCTGCAGTGTAGATGCAGCTCCTGCCAGTTGGTCTTTGGCTGGGTCTGCACCAGGCAATGGAGGGAAGCCATCAGGTTGTTGTAGGTTTTTTTGGGCTATATGGCCATGTTCTAGAGGCATTCTCTCCTGACGTTTCACCTGCATCTATGGCAAGCATCCTCAGAGGTCGTGACCTCACTACCTTTGAGGATGCTTGCCATAGATGCAGGTGAAACGTCAGGAGAGAATGCCTCTAGAACATGGCCATATAGCCTGAAAAACCTACAACAACCCAGTGATTCCGGCTTTTTTGATCTATGCTCCAATTCTGTGGAACTCATTGCCTCCATACGTTAGAGCAATGTCGGAGTTGCGACCTTTTGCAAAGGCGCTCAAGACTTGGCTGTTTGGTTGTGCATTTAAGTAACCGGATCAAATTTTGCCATAGTCACTCCTGAATGTTTTTATGTTGAATGTTTTTTATATTGAATGTTTTATATTGTGTATAAACTGTTTTAAATTGTAAGTCGCTCGGAGCACCTTGGTGGAGAGCGACTAATTAAGACATAAAGTGATGATGATGATGATGATGATGATGATTATGAAAGTTTTCGACAATAAGAGGAAAGCCATCTCTATAATGGAATACAGGAAATTGGGGGGGGGGTGCATCCATCTCATGGGACTTAGCAATAGGGCAGGATAGGAGCCTCTTCCTCGAAACCATGAAGAGATTGTGAGATGCACGCACATGCGGAGATGCACATGCATATGCCTGCAGGGATTTAGGGACAGGACAGGGTAGGAGCCTCTTCCTCTTCCTTCCATTTCCTCCCAGCAGTCTTGAGTTGATGCTCGAATCTCTGCAGAGATTGTGAGGTGCATACACATATGTAGATGCCCATGTGTATGCATGCACATGCACACATCTGCTGCAAAAGTCCCTTGGGATCCTTCAACGAAAAGGAAAAGAAGGGCCTTTGGGAAACAGCCCCCTTCTCCCTCTAAGCCTTTGGAAAGTTACTTCTGAAAAGTAACCCAGCTTGATTCCCCTCCTCCTGCATGGGAGTGCTTTCCCGGGACAGGGCAGGAGCCTCTTCCTCTTCCTTCCTTTTCCTCCCAGCAGTCTTGTGTTGACGCTCAGAACCCTGCAGAGATTGTAAGGTGCATGCACACGTATATACATGCATGGACACACACATCTGCTGCAAAAGTCCCTTGGGATCCTTCAACAAAAAGGAGAAGAAGGGCTTGAAGGAAACAGCCCCCTTTTCCCTCCAGGCCATTGGACCCTTGGAAAGTTACTTCTGAAAAGTAACTCAGCTTGATCCCCTCCTCCTACACTGGGCCCTTTCCTTGCCCATGGGTGCATCTGCACTGTGGAATGAATGCAGTCTGGCACCACTTTCACCGCCATGACTCAATGCTACAATATCCTGGGTGTTGTAGTATTGGAGCATTCTCTGCACTAATCAGTGGCAAGTCAAGTGGCATCAGATTGGCATTCATTCTGCAGTGTAGATGCAGCTCCTGCCAGTTGGGTTTGGTTGGGTTTGCACTCCGGGGGGGGGGGGGGGCATCCATCCCATGGGATTTAGTGATGGGGCAGGATAGGAGCCTCTTCCTCTTCCTTCCATTTCCTCCCAGCAGTCTTGAGTTGATGCTCGAATCTCTGCAGAGATTGTGAGGTGCATACACATGTGGAGATGCCCATGCGTATGCATGCATGCATGCACATGCACACGTCTGCTGCAAAAGTCCCTTGGGAGCCTTCAACGAAAAGGAAAAGAAAGGCCTGCGGGAAACAGCCCCCTTCCCCCTGTAAGCCAGTGATTCTCAACCTGGGGGTCAGGACCCCGGGGGGGGGTCATGAGGGGGTGTCAGAGGGGTCGCCAGAAACCATCAGAAAATACAGTATTTTCTGTTGGTCATGGAGGCTCATTATGGGAAGTTTGGTCCAATTCTATCATTGGTGGGGTTCAGAATGCTCTTTGATTGTAGATGAACTATACATCCCAGCAACTACAACTCCCAAATGTCAAGGTCTATTTTCCCCAAACTCCACCAGTGTTCACATTTGGACATATTGAGTATTTGTGCCAAGTTTGGTCCAGATCCATCATTGTTTGAGTCCACAGTGCTCTCTGGATATAGGTGAACTATAAATCCCAGCAACTACAATGGCCAAATGTCAAGGTCTGTTTTCCCCCAACACCACTTCACATTTGGGCATATCGAGTATTTGTGCCAAGTTTGGTCCCAATCCATCATTGTTTAAGTTCACAGTGCTCTCTGGATATAGGCGAACTTCAACTCCCAAACTCAAGGTCAATGCCCACCAAGCCCTTCCAATATTTTCTGTTGGTCATGGGAGTTCTTTGGTTCAATTCCATTGTTGGTGGGGTTCAGAATGCTCTTTGTTTATAGTTTAACTATAAATCCCAGCAACTACAACTCCCAAATGGCGAAATCAATCCCCCCACCAACCCCACCAGTATTCAAATTTGGACATACCGGGTATTTGTGCCAAATTTGCTCCAGTGAATGAAAGCACATGTGGCAGATCATTCTTTACATGGCGATTCATAATGTTAGGGTTATGGTTGGGGGTCACCACAACATGAGGAACTGTATTAAGGGGTCGCGGCATTAGGAAGGTTGAGAAGCACTGCTCTAGTCGAATGCCTAGCCCCTAATTCAGGTCTTCAATTGTCTTATGGAGGAGAGGAGGGAGGTGGCCAACCTGATGTCTTTAGGAAGAGAGCTCCACAGAAAGGGAGCCACTGCCGAGAAGGCCCTGTCTCTTGTCCCTACCAACCGCATTTGCGAGAGTGGTGGGATTGAGAGCAGGGCCTCTCCTGACGATCTTAAGCTACGTGATGGTTCATAGCAGGAGATACGTTTGGACAGGTAATCTGGGCCAGAATCATACTGTTGCACTGTTTTATTGTATTCTGATGTTTTATTTACTTTATTATGATGTTTGTTTTGTGTTCTTGGTTTTATTTTGTGATAATGCACTACTGGGCTTGGCCTTATGTAAGCTGCCCTGAGTCCCCTTTGGGGAGATGGTGGCGAGGTATTTATAATTATAATTATTTGCATTCATTCTGCAGTGTAGATGCAGCTCCTGCCAGTTGGTCTTTGGCTGGGTCTGCACCAGGAAATAGAGGGAAGCCATCGGGTTGTTGTAGGTTTTTTTGGGCTATATGGCCATGTTCTAAAGGCATTCTCTCCTGACGTTTTTGCCTGCATCTATGGCAAGCATCCTCAGAGGTTGTAACCTCACTCCCTCTGAGGATGCTTGCCATAGATGTAGGCGAAACGTCAGGAGAGAATGCCTCTAGAACAGGCATGGGGAACCTTCAGCTCTCCAGGTGTGGTGGACTTCAACTTCCACAATTCCTTGAGGCCAAGGTAAGCCTTTGGGGTGAATGCCGAGCCTCAAGGAATTGTGGGAGTTGAAGTCCACCACACCTGGAGAGCCGAAGGTTCCTGACCCCTGCTCTAGAACATGGCCATATAGCCCACAAAAACCTACAACAACCCAGTGATTCCGGCCATGAAAGCCTTCGACAATAAGAGGGATGCCTTCTCTATAATGGAATGCAGGAAATTGGGGGGGGGGTGCATCCATTTCATGGGATTTAGCAATGGGGTAGGATAGGAGCCTCCTCCTTCCATTTCCTCCCAGAAGACTTGTGTTGACGCTTGAAACACTGCAGAGATTGTGAGGTGCACGCACATGCGGAGATGCACATGCATATGCATGCAGGGATTTAGGGACAGGATAGGAGCCTCTTCCATTTCCTCCCAGAAGTCTTGCGTTGATGCTCGGAAATGCAGGAAATTGGGGTGTGTGTGTGTGTGTGCATCCATTCCATGGGATTTAGAAATGGGGCAGGATAGGAGCCTCTTCCTTCCATTTCCTCCCAGAAGTCTTGAGTTGACGCTCCTGCCAGTTGGGCTTTGGCTGGCTCTGCACCAGGCAAAGGTGGGAAGCCATCTCTATAATGGAATACAGGAAGTCAGGAAGGGGGGGGGGTGCATCCATCCCATGGGATTTAGGGATGGGACAGGGCAGGAGCCCCTTCCTCTTCCTTCCATTTCCTCCCAGAAGTCTTGCGTTGATGTTTGAAGCCCTGCAGAGATTGTGAGGTGCATGCCCATGCAGAGATGCCCATGCGTATGCATGCATGCATGCATGCATGCACATGCACACATCTGCTGCAAAAGTCCCTTGGGAGCCTTCAACGAAAAGGAAAAGAAGGGTCTGTGGGAAACAGCCCCCTTCTCTCTCTAAGCCTTTGGAAAGTTACTTCTGAAAAGTAACTCAGCTTGATTCCCCTCCTCCTACACTGGGCGCCCTTTCCTTGCGCACGGGTGCACCTGCACTGTGGAATGAATGCTGTCTGGCACCACTTTCCCCACCATGACTCAATGCTACAATATCCTGGGAGTTGTAGTATTGGAGCATTCTGGGCACTAAGCTGTGGCAATTCAAGTGGCATCACATTTGCATTCATTCTGCAGTGTAGATGCAGCCCATGCCAGTTGGGCTTTGGCTGGCTCTGCACCAGGCAAAGGAGGGAAGCCATCTCTATAATGAAATACAGGTAATGGGGGGGGGGGGCATCCATCCCATGGGATTTAACGATGGGGTAGGGCAGGAGCCTCTTCCTCTTCCTTCCATTTCCTCCCAGCTCGGAACCCTGCAGAGTTTGTGAGGTGCATGCACACGTGTATACATGCATGGACACACACACCTGCTGCAAAAGTCCCTTGAGAACCTTCAACAAAAGGGAGAAGAAGGGCCTGCAGGAAATAGCCCTCTTCCCCCCCCCCCAGGCCATTGGGCCTTTGGAAAGTTACTTCTGAAAAGTAACTCAGCTTGATCCCCTCCTCCTACACTGGGCACCCTTTCCTTGCACACGGGTGCACCTGCACTGTGGAATGAATGCAGCCTGGCACCACTTCCACACGATGAGTCAACACTACAATATCCTGGGAATTGTAGTCTTGGAGCATTCTCTGCCCAAGAGTGCCGGTGCCTCGCTATGGCTCCATAGCCGTAGCAATTGAAGCAGCATCCCATTTGCATTCATTCTGCAGTGTAGATGCAGCTCCTGCCAGTTGGGCTTTGGCTGGCTCTGCATCAGGCAAAGGAGGGAAGCCGTCTCTATAATGAAATACTGGTAATTTTGGGGGGGGGGGGGTGCATCCATTCCATGGGATTTAGCAATGGGGCAGGATAGGAGCCTCTTCCTTCCATTTCCTCCCAGAAGTCTTACGATGATGTTCGAAACCCTGCAGAGATTGTGAGGTGCATGCACATGCAGAGATGCACATGCGTATGCATGCAGGGTTTTAGGGACGAGACAGGGTAGGAGTCTCTTCTTCTTCCTCCCATTTTCCCCCAGAAGTCTTGCGTTGACGCTCGGAACCCTGCAGAGATTGTGAAGTGCATGCACATGTGTATACATGCACACACACACACACACATCTGCTGCAAAAGTCCCTTGGGAGCCTTCAGCGAAAAGGAGAAGAAGGGCCTGCAGGAAACAGCCCCCTTCTCCCTCCAGGCCATTCAAGTTACTCCTGAAAAGTAACTCGGCTTGAGCCATGAGAAGCACAGCCCCCTCCTGCACTGGGAGACTTTTCCTTGCGCACGGGTGCATCTGCACTGTGGAATGAATGCAGTCTGGCACCACTCTCCCCATCATGACTCAATGCTACAATATCCTGGGAGTTGTAGTATTGGAGCATTCTCGGCACTAAGCTGTGGCAATTGAAGCAGCATCCCATTTGCATTCATTCTGCAGTGTAGACGCAGCTCCTGCCAGTCGGGCTTTGGCTGGCTCTGCACCAGGCAAAGGAGGGAAGCCCTCTCCATAATAGAATGCAGGAAATTGGGGAGGGGGTGGGGGACCATCCATCCCGTAGGATTTAGCAATGGGGCAGGATAGGAACCTTTTCCTCTTCCTTCCATTTCCTCCCACAAGTCTTGCGTTGACGCTTGAAGCCCTGCAGAGATTGTGAGGTGTATGCACATGCGGAGATGGCACGTGCATATGCATGCATGCACATATCTGCTGCAAAAGTCCCTTGGGAGCCTTCAACAAAAAGGAGAAGAAGGGCCTGTGGGAAGCAGCCCCTTTTCCCTCCAGGCCATTGGACCCTTGGAAAGTTACTCCCGAAAAGTAACTCAGCTTGATCCCCCAGGCAAAGGAGGGAAGCCATCTCCATAATAGAATGCAGGAAATTGTGGAGGGGGGACGACACATCCATCCCATAGGATTTAGCGATGGGGCAGGATAGGAGCCTTTCCCTCTTCCTTCCATTTCTCCCACAAGTCTTGCGATGACGCTCGAAGCCCTGCAGAGATTGTGAGGCGCATGGAGATGTGGAGATATGCATGTGCAGGCATGCACACATGTGCTGCAAAGGTCCCTTGGGAGCCTTAGGAAAAGGAGAAGGAGGGCTGGCAAGAAACAGACCCCTTCCCCCTCCAGCCCATTGGGCCTCTCAACAGTGACTCCTGAAAAGTAACTCAGTTTTGCTACAGTGTTCTTTTTAAAAGGCTAATTTGTATTCAGCTGTCAAGAAAGAATACTTACTTACTTACTTACTTAGGTGATCCCTGTAGCTTGAGGTTGATGGTCTTCCAGATGCGGTGTCTTGGCGGTGGGTCCGTAGGTGACCGTGGAGCCTATTCTTGACCTACCTTTTCTCCCACAGTGAGAACATCAGGTTCCAGGAGGAAGGCGGTCCCAGTCAGGGTTGGCTTGACGCGCCTTCCTCTTGGCACGTTTCTCTCTTTGGCCCTCCATTCGTGCCTCTTCAAATTCTGCAGCACTGCTGGTCACAGCTGACCTCCAGCTAGAGTGCTCACGGGCTAGGGCTTCCGAGTTCTCGATGTCTATGCCAGAGTTTTTAAGGTTGGCTTTGAGCCCATCTTTCAATCTCTTTTCTTGCCCTCCAACATTCCATTTTCCGTTCTTGAGTTCGGAATAGAGCAACTGCTTTGGGAGACGGTGGTCGGGCATCTGAACAACGTGGCTGGTCCAGTGGAGTTGATGGTGGAGGATTATCGCTTCAATGCTGGTGGTCTTTCCTTCTTCCAGCACGCTGACATTTCCACACCTGTCTTCCCAAGAGATTTGCAGGATTTTTCAGAGGCAGCGCTGATGGAATCATTCCAGGAGTTGCCTGTGACATCTGTAAACAGTCCACGTTTCACAGACATTTAACAGCATTGGGAGGACAATGGCTTTATAAACAAGCACCTTGGTATCCCTACGGATGTCCCAGTCCTCAAACACTCTCTGCTTCATTCAGAAAAATGCTGCACTCGCAGAGCTCAGGCGGTGTTGTATTTCAGTGTCAATGTTGACTTTGGTGGAGAGGTGGCTGCAAAGGGAGTGGAAATGGTCAACGTTTCCTAATGTGACACCATTAAGCTGTATTTCTGGCATTGGGGAGGGATCGGCCGGTGACTGCTGGGAGAGCACTTTGGTTTTCTCGAAGTTCAATGACAGGCTGAGCTTCTCGTATGCTTCTGTGAAGGTTTTTAGAGTTGGTTGGTGTCTGCTGGAACAACATTTTGGTTTTCTCGAAGTTCAATGACAGGCCGAGCTTCTTATATGCTTCTGTAGGTCTTCTTCTGAATGTGCACAAACGACGTTGTCATCAGCATATTAGAGTTCTATAACAGATGTTGTTGTGTCCTTGGTTTTGGCTTTCAGTCTGCTGAGGTTAAAGAGCTTGCCATAAAGACAGTACCAAAAAAGAGATCTTTGTTATATGTATATACTGCAAACACTAAACAGCTACCTGACTAGCCCAGGCATGGGCCAACTTGGGCCCTCCTTCCAGGTGTTTTGGACTTCCACTTGGTGTATACTGTGGGAAGAATGCTGCACTCGCAGAGCTCAGGCTGCAGTTCGCCTTGACTCCTCAATGCTATGGAATGGTGGGAGTTGAAGTCCAAAACACCTGGAAGGAGGGCCCAAGTTGACCCTAGCCACTACTACATCTTATGAAACTAAATCAAAAGCAAATACACAAGCCTAACACACTAAGACTAACATACACAACTATGGAAACAGTTCTGCAAACCTCACATCCAATGTCCGCTAAGTTTTACAAATCTCCATCTTTCCTGGAAGGATTTCTCGTTTTGTAATGTCTGTTTTGCGTATCTTGGCCCTCCGTCCTTGCATCTGGATAACGGGTTCCTTCCATCTCTGTGCCTAGGCTTCTCACTGCGGTTCTCTGGCTGCAGGGTGGGAATGCCCAGTGCCATGTGCCTAATGGGAAGGCTGTTGGGTGGCTCATCTCAAGGGACGGTGGGCTCAACGGGGTCCAACGCACTCTCCTGCTGACTGATGCACATTCCCACTCTAACTCCCTTGCTTTGCTTTGCAGGCAGAGTCCGATGTGGCCTCCCTGAACCGGCGCATCCAACTGGTGGAAGAGGAGTTGGACCGGGCCCAGGAGCGCCTGGCCACCGCTCTGCAGAAGCTGGAGGAGACCGAGAAGATGGCGGATGAGAGCGAGAGGTATGTGTAATGGGGAGGGGGTCCGCTGAGACCCTGGGAGGGGGGTGGGGGCATCCCAAGGGGGGGGGGGGTCCTGCTCCTTGCCCACCCCCATGTCAGTCAAGGAGCTGGTAGAGAGACATCTCTCCTGCAACCAGTTGTAAATGTTTCTATGTATTGTCAAAGCCTTTCACAGTTAGAATCACTTGGGTGTTGTGTGGTTTCTGGGCTGTATGGCCAATGAGTTCTAGCAGCATTTTCTCCTGATGCTTTGCCTGGGGATGCAGGCAAAACATCAGGATGAGGTCTCACTACCTCTGAGGATACTTGCCATAGATGCAGGTGAAACATCAGGAGAGAATGCCTCTAGACCATGGCCATATAGCCCGAAAAACCTACAACAACCCGTCATCATTGGTAAAGAGTCTGGGAGTCCTTTTGGACCCTCTGCTGAGGATGGAGGCCCAGGTCTCCGCTGTGAGCAAAACCGCCTTCTTTCTTCCACCTGCGGCAGGCTAGACAGCTGTCCCCCTCCCTGTCCAGGGACGACCTAGCTACGGTGATCCAGGCCACGGTCATCTCAAGGCTGGACTACTGTAATGCCCTCTACATTGGCCTCCCTCTGTCGGTGATTCGGAAGCTCAAGTTGGTACAAAACGCAGCTGCTCGGCTTCTTGCGGGAATTCCGATGAGATGCCACATCACACCAATCTTACTCCAGCTGCATTGGTTACCAATTGAGCACCGGATCACTTTCAAAGTGATGGTACTCACCTTTAAGGCCTTGCATGGTCTGGGGCCAATGTATCTGAGGGATCGTCTCACCCCCTCCCAACCCCAGAGATCCCTCCGCTCTGAGGACCAAGATCTATTGGAAGTCCGCAGTGTCAAGACCTTGCGTCTAATGGCAACCAGACGCAGAGCCTTCACAGCAGTGGCGCCATCAGTCTGGAATGCTCTGCCACCTGAAGTTCGTGCCCTGCGGGACTTACCAGCTTTCCGCAGGGCATGTCAGACATACCTGTTTCGACAGGCTTTTAATGTTTGATACTGTTGTTTTTAAATTGTTTTAAATGGCTTTTAAACTTTGTTAGATTTTAGCTATTCTTGTAAGCCGCTCCGAGCCACAGGGAAGGAAGTGGCGGCATATAAGTTTAAATAATAAATAAATAAATAAATAAATAAATAAATAAAATAAAAATAAAAATAATAATGAAAAGTTGATAAGGAGAAGACCTGGTGATGGCTCACAAATGGAACACTGAAGAAGGGGACGGAAGGAGGCCTGGTTCTTGCAGACCAGGAGCAAGCCATCAGGACCAAGGCCATTAAGACCAGGATTGAAAAATCAGCAGATGACCCAATATGCAGACTGTGCAAGGAAGCGGATGGAACCATGGATCATCTCCTCAGCTGCTGCAAGAAAATCGCATGGATGGACTACAAACAGAGACACAACTCTGTGGTCCAAATGATTCATTGGAACTTCTGTCCCAAGGACCACCTGCCAGGAGTCAAGAACTGGTAAAGGGATCATCAGCCTGTAAAGGGAGCAGAAAATGAACACGCAAAAATCCTGTGGGGCTTTCGAATCCAGACTGACCAAGTTTTGGAACACAACACGCCAGACATCACAATTGTGGAAAAGAAAAAAGTTTGGATGATTGATGTCGCCATTCCAGGTGAGAATCGCATTGAGGAAAAACAACAGGAGAAACTCAGCCATTATCAGGACCTCAGAATCGAACGGCAAAGGCTTTGGCATCAACCAGTGAGGGTGGTGCCAGTGGTCATGGGCACACTGGGTGTTGTGCCAAAAGATCTCAGCCGGCAACATCACGATCTGTCAACTGCAAAAGGCACCTGACTTGGATCTGTGCACAGCATTCGAAAATACATCACACAGTCCTAGACGCTTGGGAAGGGTTCGACTTGTGATTTTGTGATACGAAATCCAGCATAGAGATCTCGTTTGCTGTGACATACTGTGCTTTTGTGTCAGAATAATAATAATAATAATAATAATAATAATAATAATATCTAGACACTTGGGAAGTGACCAGTGTGCGACTGAATACAACAGCCAGCAGAGTGATCTTGTTTACTGTGTACTAATCTTGTTGTGTATCAAATAATAATTAACAACAACAACAACTCTGGGACTCCCAAATTCAGACTGACAGAGTTTTGGAGCACAAGACTGGCCTCACAATCATTTTAAAATAAACCAAGTATGGATCGTCAATGTCGCAATCCCAGGTGACAACAGGATTGAAGAGAAACAACTGAAAAAGCTGACACAAGATGAGGATTTAAAGATTGAACTGCAAAGGCTCTGGCACAAACCAGTCAAGGGGGTCCCAGTGGTGGTCGGCACACTGGGTGCAGTGCCTAAAGACCTTGGCCTGCACTTAAACACAATCGGCGTTGACAGAATTACCACCGGTCAGCTGCAAAAGGCCAACCTACTCTGATCTGCACGCATTATATGCTGATACATCACACAGTCCTAGACACTTGGGAAATCTCTGACTTCCACAGATATATAAACCCTTTTTCCTAGTTCCAACAGACCTCACTCCCTCTGAGGATGCTTGCCATAGATGCAGGCGAAACGTCAGGAGAGAATGCCTCTAGAACATGGCCATACAGCCCGAAAAAACCTACAACAACCCAGTGATTCCGGCCACGAAAGCCTTCGACAATACACTTGAGAAGTGTCTGACTTGTGATCCAATACAACATCCAGTGGAGTGACCATGATTGCTGTGTACTCATCTTGTTGTGCTTCAAATAATGATGATGATGATGATGATGATGATGATGCTAGAGCACAGTCATACATTGAATGTTGAATGTTTGTTGTATCTATGCTGTGCTCCACCCTGAGTCCCCTTTGGGGTGAGAAGGGCGGAATATAAATGTTTTAAATCTATATAAATAAAAATGTAATGCTCGTTTGTGAGATTAACAGAACTCAAAAACCACTGGACGAATTGACACCAAATTTGGACACAATTCACCTATCAGGCTAACGAGTGACCATCACTCATTACAACACCAAAAAACACAGTGGAAGACACTTTAAAAAAGCAAAAAATAAAATAAAAAAATACATTACATTACAACATATGCACATAACCACATAAATACACATATACACTCAAAAAAACACATATACACAGACTGGACCACAGCAACACGTGGCAGGGGACGGCTAGTAAATAATAAATACAGCTAGGAAACCATACAATTGATTTACCAAGGGTTCCCATCCTTTTCATGCCACAGTTGGTTCCAAGTAATGCTTCCTGGCCAGTGGCCACATTGGGTGCGGATTATGGCAGATGAGGTCCAATGCTTTTTGAGAGCCCTGATTCTAGGGCTGTGTTGTGGTCAGCCTCAAGTGACCAGGACAGACAGAGACCAAAGGGAGAAACACGATGGAGTGAACAAGAACTGGAAAGGCTTGAAAGCGAATCAAGGATAAGACATGGGGTTGTTTTGGAGTTGCAACAGCAGTGGGCATTCATCCAGCAAACTCAGCACACATTGCTTGCATGGCCACCAAGCCCATCCCCATTGCATTGGTCGGGGGGGGGGGGGACCTCTGGCCGCAAATTGGGCAGTCCCTTGAGCTGGTCTAGACCCATTGGTGTCCCCCTTCTCCCCCAGAGGCATGAAGGTCATCGAGAACCGTGCCATGAAAGACGAGGAGAAGATGGAGCTCCAGGAGATGCAGCTGAAGGAGGCCAAGCACATTGCGGAGGAGGCTGACCGCAAATACGAGGAGGTCTGTTGAGTGCAAAGGGTGGGTGGGCAAGGAACCAAGTTGGGGGGGGGGGGGCGGCTGTGTTGCCTCTGGACCTTTTCCCTGTTGACCCTGGACTCTGCTTTTCCTGACAGGTTGCCCGGAAGCTGGTCATTCTAGAGGGAGACCTGGAGCGCTCTGAGGAACGGGCAGAGGTCGCTGAGAGGTGAGTGGTGGCGGGTCTACCTGTACCAGGAAGCCTCCCTTGACCCCAATGTGGCTTTTTGGCCCCTCTCCGTTGCTGGTGGGGTCCTCTGGGTGGGGGGCCTTCCTTGCTCAACACCAAGCGAGGGTTGGAGGTGTCTCATCTCTTTGGTTCACTTGGCATGTGGCAGAAGAGGCCCAATTTCTCCGTCCAGGGGTTGACCAGCGTGGGTCTCTTGCGGACATATTGGAAGAGCCCCCTCCCCACTTGGAAGTATTTTTGGAAAATGGATATTCATAACCATTTGGGAAAACCAGGAATCTCCACACAGGCTTTTGGAAGTGTGACTTTGTTGGAGATTCATTGGCATTCACACTATTTGGAATAATCATAACCTTTTGGAAAGGAATGGCCTTGTTGGAGATCGTAACCTTTTGGAAAGTATCTTCCTGAGAAGAGTTAAAAATTTGCTTGAGCCAACCTTTTCCTTAGTGGTACATATTCACTAGCATTTATGCAAGGCAATTAGGTTTCTCAGTTGTTAGACTTATATGCCTAGTTATCTCTTTCGACTGTTGGGAACAAAGACATGCCAATGCACAAAAAACAGCAGAGTTTCAGAAGTGTTATTTTAGTTTCCCAAAAACACCTACTCTCTTTTAGAACATCTTGATCTATATCATGCCATCAAGAGACAAAAATAAGTAGTCTTTGTTGAAAATAACATAGTTTACTCACAAACTTCATGCATTCAGCATACAGGTACTTTGCATATCAATCCAGTTACAGATAGGATTTGAGTAGTTTCTCTGAGCAAATAACACAAAGCATCTTTCTTAGAATCAACATCTTGACATTCTGAGAGTCTAATGGAGTCTCTACGTTCTGTTTCCACTGACTCCTGAAATGGAGTCTGAGTCCTGAATAGTCCCAGATGTGATCACAAGGCACCTTTCTTAGAATCAACAGCAACATCTTGACATTCCGAGAGCCTAATGGAGTCTCCACGTTCTGTTTATTTGACTCCTAAAAATGGAGTCTGAGTCCTGAATAGTCCCAGATGTGATCACAAGGCACCTTTCTTAGAATCAACAGCAACATCTTGACATTCCGAGAGCCTAATGGAGTCTCTATGTTCTGTTTATTTGACTCCTAAAAATGGAGTCTGAGTCCTGAATAGTCCCAGATGTGATCACAAGGCACCTTTCTTAGAATCAACAGCAACATCTTGACATTCTGAGAGTCTAATGCAGTCTCTACGTTCTGTTTCTACTGACTTCTAAAACGGAGTCTGAGTTCTGAATAGTCCCAGATGTGATCACAAGGCACCTTTCTTAGAATCAAGAGCAACATCCTGACATTCTGAGAGTCTAATGGAGTCTCTATGTTCTGTTTCTACTGACTCCTAAAATGGAGTCTGAGTTCTGAATAGTCCCAGATGTGATCACAAGGCACCTTTCTTAGAATCAACAGCAGCATCTTGACATTCTGAGGAGTATAATGGAGTCTCTATGTTCTGTTTCTACTGACTCCTAAAATGGAGTCTGAGTTCTGAATAGTCCCAGATGTGATCTCCATGCACCTTTCTTAGAATCAACAGCAACATCTTGACATTCTGAGAGTCTAATGGAGTCTCTACGTTCTCTTTCTACTGACGCCTAAAATGGAGTCTGAGTTCTGAATAGTCCCAGATGTTATCACAAGGCACCGTTCTTAGAATCAACAGCAACATCTTGACATTCTGGGAGTCTAATGGAGTCTCTACATTCTGTTTCTACTGAAATGGAGTCTGAGTCCTCTATTGATGCCTAAAATGGAGTCGAGTTCTGAATAGTCCCAGATGTGAACACAAGGCACCTTTCTTAGAACCAACAGCAACATCTTGACATTCTGAGAGTCTAATGGAGTCTCTACGTTCTGTTTCTACTGAAATGGAGTCTGAGTCCTCTATTGACGCCTAAAATGGAGTCTTGAGTTCTGAATAGTCCCAGATGTGAACACAAGGCACCTTTCTTAGAATCAACAGCAACATCTTGACATTCTGAGAGTCTAATGGAGTTTCTACGTTCTATTTCTACTGAAATGGAGTCTGAGTCCTGAACAGTCCCAGTTCTGCTCAGATGGTCTACAGCCCCTCCCACAACATAGAGTTAAGGAAAACTGCATACCAATACATACATATACAGTACTGTAAGCAATCTGAACTATATACAAACAAATTACGAGTGGAGGCTTGGAGAAGGTTGTGATTTCCGACAGGTATAGCCTCTCCAGAGGTTTGATTCCCACACATATCTCTAGGGCTTACACTTTGGGGGGGGGGGGGATAAGAGGGTACTGAACAGCTCCACTTGCCCCCCATTCTGGAGCTGACCCGTCCTGCCCCCCGCTTGCCTCCCCAGCCGCGTCAGGCAGCTCGAAGAGGAACTCCGCACTATGGATCAGGCCCTCAAATCCCTGATGGCTGCAGAGGAAGAGGTACCTCCGAGGGGGGCCACAGTGCCCCCCTCCCTCCCTGCCTCTGTCTCTCCCTCTCGCTCTCTGTCCTCTTTGCTGAACCCCCTTTTGCTACGCCTGCCTTTTGCCCCCCATCTGGGGAAGCCTCTGCCCTTCTGCTTTCAGCAGCCCCTTGCCCTATACCTGTCCATCCGTGGGTCATGGGCTCCTTGCACCATCAAAGACCCCTCCCCATTCAAGAGGTTCCCCATGCAGTGCTGTTTGGAAGGGGCCCAGTGGAGGAGAAGAGGGCTCAAACTATGGGGGTGCACAAACTATGGGGGTGCAGCCCCTCCCCTCCAGGCTTCAAGGCTCTTTCCCCTTCCGAGACCCCCACTCGCCAATATCTGTAAGGAGATGTTGACACACCAAGAGTTGCTTACGTTAAAACAGGCCTGGGCCAACTTTGGCCCTCCCTCCAGGTATTTTGGACTTCAACTCCCATAATTCCTAACAGCCGGTAGTCCAATGGAGTCTCTATGTTCTGTTTCATGTGACGCCTAAAATGGAGTCTGAGTTCTGAATAGTCCCAGATGTAATCACAAGGCACCTTTCTTGGAATCAACAGCAACATCTTGATATTCTGGGAGTCTAATGGAGTATCTACGTTTTGTTTCTACTGACGCCTAAAATGGAGTCTGAGTCCTGAACAGTCCCAGTTCTGATCCAAAATACTTAGAGGGAGGGCCCAAGTTGGCCCAGGCCTGCGCTAAAAGCGTTAAGTGGGAGTTTGACGCTCTTCCCTTTCCCACCAAGGACCCCTTCCTTTCCTTTGGGGCTGTTGCTCTGTGCTCTCAACACTTTCTCCCTTTCTCTTTCCTTCCTTCCTTCCTTCCTTCCTTCCTTCCTTCCTTCCTTCCTTCCTTCCTTCCTTTCCTCTCTCTCAGTAAATGTGGGGACCTTGAGGAAGAGCTGAAAATTGTCACCAACAACCTCAAGTCCCTGGAGGCCCAGGCCGACAAGGTATGGGGGGACGAGCGCACCTGTGTGCACCTGGATGCACCTGGATGCAGATGTGCTGCTGCAATGGAGCTCTGTGGATGGGACGGTTGGGGGAACGGGGGTCTGAGAGGAAGGGGCACAGGGTGGGCACTCAACCATCTCCCTCTCCCCATCTGACAAGGTATGGGGGGCCGGGCACACCTGTGTGCACCTGTGCGCAGGTGCAGATGTGCTGCTGTAATGGAGCTCTATGGCTGGGATGGGGTGGTGGTCTGAGAGGAAGGGGCACAGGGTGGGCACTCAACCATCTCCCTCTCCCCATCCGACAAGGTATGGGGGGCCGGGCGCACCTGTGTGCACCTGTGCGCAGGTGCAGATGTGCTGCTGTAATGGAGCTCTATGGCTGGGACGGGGTGGTGGTCTGAGAGGAAGGGGCACAGGGTGGGCACTCAACCATCTCCCTCTCCCCATCCGACAAGGTATGGGGGGCCGGGCGCACCTGTGTGCACCTGTGCGCAGGTGCAGATGTGCTGCTGCAATGGAGCTCTGGGGATGGGACGGGGACAGGGAATGGGGGTTCTGAGAGGAAGGGGCACAGGGTGGGCACTCAACCGTCTCCCTCTCCCCATCCAACAAGGTACGGGGGGCCAGGCGCACCTGTGTGCACCTGTGCGCAGGTGCAGATGTGCTGCTGTAATGGAGCTCTATGGCTGGGATGGGGTGGTGGTCTGAGAGGAAGGGGCACAGGGCGGGCACTCAACCATCTCCCTCTCCCCATCCAGTACTCCACCAAGGAGGACAAATACGAGGAGGAGATCCGGCTGCTGACAGACAAACTCAAGGAGGTAAGTGGCTGATGGACGAGGGGTCTCCTCGCCCCTCGATTTGGGTGCTGTGAGGGGGTCATGCAAGGGTTTCATAATAAGCATAAAACTGCAATAATAATAATAATAATAATAATAATAATAATAATAATAATATGCAACAGACAGCAGAGTGATCTTGTTTGCTGTGTACTAATCTTGTTGTGTATCTTGGCTGGGGGTTGGACTGCTTCTTGGCAGAATGGGGTTGGACTGGATGGCCCATGAGGTCTCTTCCAACTTCTTGATTCTATGATTCTATCAATAATAATAATAATAATAATAATAATAATAATAATAATAGCCCAGTACTGCAAACCAGAGCTGACAACTGGCACAACAAAGCCTTGCATGGGCAGTTCCTTGAGAAGATTGAAGGAAAAGTTGACAAGGAGAAGACCTGGAGATGGCTCACAAATGGAACCCTGAAGAAGGAGACAGAAGAAGGTCTGGTTCTTGCAGACCAGGAGCAATCCATCAGAACCAAGGCTATTAAGGCCAGGATTGAAAAATCAGCGGATGACCCAAAATGCAGACTGTGCAAGGGAGCGGATGAAACCATGGACCATCTCCTCAGCTGCTGCAAGAAAATCACACAGATGGACTCCAAACAGAGGCACAACGCTGTGGCCCAGATGATTTCCTGGAACTTATGTCACAAGGACCACCTGCCAGGAGTGAAGAACTGGTAAAGGGATCATAAACCCGCAAAGGTCATGGAAAATGAACACGCAAAAATCCTGTGGGACTTTTGAATCCAGACTGACAAAGTTTTGGAAGACAACACGCCAGACATCACGATTGTGGAAAAGAAAAAAGTCTGGATTATTGATGTCGCCATTCCAGGTGACAGTCACATTGAGGAAAAACAACAGGAAAAACTCAGCCGCTATCAAGACCTCAACATCGAACGGCAAAGGCTCTGGTGGCATCAACCAGTCCAGGTGGTCCCAGTGGTGATGGGCACACTGGGTGCCATGCCAAAAGATCTCAGCCGGCATTTGGAAACAATAGACATCGACAAAATCACGATCAGTCAACTGCAAAAGGCCTCCTGACTTGGATCTGCGCGCATCACTCATAGAATCATAGAATCAAAGAGTTGGAAGAGACCTCCTGGGCCATCCAGTCCAACCCCATTCTGCCAAGAAGCAGGAATATTGCATTCAAATCACCCCCGACAGATGGCCATCCAGCCTCTGCTTAAAAGCTTCCAAAGAAGGAGCCTCCACCACACTCCCTCCGGGGCAGAGAGTTCCACTGCTGAACGGCTCTCACAGTCAGGAAGTTCAAAACTCGAAAAGACAACACACAGTCCTAGGCACTTGGGAAGGGTTTGACTTGTGATTTTGTGATACGCAATCCAACATAGAGATCTCGTTTGCTGTGACATACTGTGCTTTTGTGTCAGTAAAATAATAATAATAATAATAATAATAATAATAGTAATAGTAATAGTAATAATAGTAATAATGATAATAATAATACACTGCTGGGATTGTGAACTGGACGAAAGCAGAGCTGGATGATCTGGGAAGAAAAACAAGAAAACCGATGACAATCCACTCCTCATGACACCCGCGTAGTTATGCTGATACACTTGACCTGCCCAGAAAATCAGGAGGCAGAGAGAAGAGGGCTTCTGCAAGGGAAACAAACAGGAAAAGAAGAAGAGAAACACACCCTGGCAGATGATGGGAGAGACAGTTGAGAACCAACATTGAGGGAAATCAAGAGTAGGAAACTGCTTCAAGTGCAAAAGACAAAGAGGGAATACCGTCAAAACACAATCCAGAGCAGAAGAGAAAACTGGCCAAAGAAGGCTCTCTCTCCCTGGACAATTCCTGGGAAAAACTGACCGCATCACTGCCTATGAACCCACCAGGAGTTTGAGATCTTCCGGGGAGACCCTGCTCTCGATCCCGCCTGCTTCTCAAGCTCGGCTGGCGGGGACGAGAGATAGGGCCTTCTCGGTGGTGGCTCCTCGGCTGTGGAACGCCCTTCCTACGGACATTAGACTAGCACCATCTCTAATGGTACTCCGCAAAAAGGTGAAGACCTGGATGTTTGTGCAGGCGTTTGAGTAATTTAGTGCAATCTGGTAATGGAACATAGGAATGGAACAATGGACGACGAACCTGGACTACGCTTGGATGATGAGAAGATTGGGTACGGTTGTTTTTTGTAATAATTGTGCATTGTAATGGCTTATTGGTAATTTATGGATAATGTGTTAAGTCAATTGTTATATGTTGTATGGAACCACTGCTGTTTCTACTGTTTTTACTGTTTGTGAACTGCCGTGAGTCGCCTTCGGGCTTGAGATACAGCCGTATAGAAGCAAAGTCAATACATAAATAAATAAATAAATAAAAATTGAGAGCCAAATGGACAAAGAGAAAACATGGCTGTGGCTCACAAATGGGACTCTGAAAAAGGAGACGGAGGAGGGCCTGATTCCGGCAGCCCAAGAACAAGCCATTCGAACCAAGGCCATCCAAGACAGAACTGAAAAGTCTATGACACATCTCAAGTGTAGACTTCAAGGAAGCAGATGGAACAAGAGATCCCATCCTCAGCTGCTGCAAGAAGATCGCGCAGACAGACTACAAGCAGAGGCACAACACTGTTGCTCAGATGATTCATTGGAACTTGTCCCACAAAAACCATCTGCCTGCGCCAAAGAATGGGTGGGATCACAAGCCGGAAAAAGTTACAGAGAATGAACACGTCAAGCTACTCTGGGACTTCTGGATTCAGACAGACAGAGTTTTGGAGCATAATACTCCTGACCTCACAATCGTGTTAAAAAACAAAGTATGGATTGTCGATGCTGTAATCCCAGGTGACAGCAGGATTGCAAAGAAACAACTGGAAAAGCTGACACGATGTGAGGATTTAAAGATCGAACTGCAAAGACTCTGGCACAAACCAGTCAAGGGGGTCCCAGTGGTGATGGGCACACTGGGTGCAGTGCCTCAAGACCTTGGCCTGCACTTAAACACAATTGGCGCTGAGAAAGGCCACCCTACTGAAATCTGCATGCATCTTTCACCGATACATCACACAGTCCTAGATACTTGGGGAGGGTCTGGCATGGGATCCAATACAACAGCCAGCAGAGTGATCTTGTTGTGTTTCTAATAATAATAATAATAATAATAATAATAATAATAATAATAATAATGATGATGATGATGATGATGATGATGATGATGCCAGGAAGGAAGGTCCCACTGTACATGAGCCCTCTTCTGCCTTTCCGGTCTCTTATGCTGCCTCTACACTGTTGAATTAATGCAGTTTAACATCACTTGACCTACCATGACTCTGGGCCCTTCTACACCGCCATATAAAATCCAGATTATCTGCTCTGAATTGTGTTATCTGGCAATGTAGACTCAGATAATCCAGTTCAAAACAGATAAAGTGGAATATCTGATTTGATAATCTGGATTATATGGCGGTGTAGAAGGGGTCTCAATGCTCTGGTGCCCTGGAGTTTTGGCTTAGCGAGGCAACAGCACCCTTTGGCTGAGAACCTTCAAGACCTTGTGAAACTGCAACTCCCAGGGTTGCATAGCATTCAGCCTTGCCAGTCAATGTGGTGTGAAAGTAGATCAATTCTACAGTGTGGATGGAACTTGAGTCCCTTGTCCTTGTTGACCAGCCACTCCGAAAGGGAGATCTTGGCCCCATTTCCCTTCCTTCCTTCCTTCCTTCCTTCCTTCCTTCCTTCCTTCCTTCCTTCCTTCCTTCCTTCCTTCCTTCCCCTTCCCCTTCCCCTTCCCCTTCCCCTTCCCCTTCCCCTTCCCCTTCCCCTTCCCCTTCCCCTTCCCCTTCCCCTTCCCTGCTCCTTCTCCTTCTCTCCCTCTTCTTCCTTCCTTCCTTCCTTCCTTCCTTCTGTCCTTCCATCTGTCCTTCCTTCTGTCTTTCCTTCTTCCTTCCTTCTGTTCTTCCTTCCTTCCTTCCTTCTGTCTTCTGTTCTTCCTTCTGTCCTTCCTTCTGTTCTTCCTTCCTTCCTTCCTTCTGTTCTTCCTTCCTTCCTTCCTCCCTTCCTTCCTCCCTCCCTTCCTTCCTTCTGTCCTTCCTTCCTTCCTTCCTTCCTTCCTTCCTTCCTTCCTTCCTTCCTTCCTTCCTCCCTCCCTCCCTCCCTCCCTCCCTCCCTCCCTCCCTCCCTTCCTTCTTTCTACCTTCCTTCCTTCCTTCCGTCCTTGCTTCCTTCCTTCCTTCTTTCCTTCCTTCCGTCCCTCCTTCCTTCCACTTTCCCCTTTTGAGAGGAACGGCAGTAACAACAGAAGCAGTGGCCAACATGGTGATAACTTTCCTTCCAGGCCTGTCTCCTGTTCAAAAGCCATATTCATCCTTCTCTCCTTCCACATGTTGCTTCTCTTAAATGCAGATGGTGGAACTCGGTGAAATAACCTATAAAATCTGATTTTTTAATATCTACCAGAGATGCAAAAGGGTGGAGATTGAAAAGGAGCAGCAGGGGTCTGTTTCCTTACTGCTTCCTTTCTGGAGACTCTTTTTGGGGAGGGGGCTGCGTGCCAGGGAGCCCAGAGCCCTTCCATGCTTTCAGATACAGTATTGCAAAAAGGCACAATCAAAACTCTCTCGACAGATGGCCATCTAACATTCCCTTTTAATTTTTAAAATTATTATTATTTTGATGTATTGTTGAAGGCTTTCATGGCTGGAATCACTGGGTTGTTGTAGGTTTTTTCGGGCTATATGGCCATGTTCTAGAGGCATTCTCTTCTGACGTTTCTCCTGCATCTATGGCAAGCATCCTCAGAGGGAGTGAGGTCTGTTGGAACTAGGAAAGTGAGTTTATATATCTGTGGAATGACCAGGGTGGGACAAAGGACTCTTGTCTGCTCGAGCTAGGTGTGAATGTTTCAACTGACCACCTTGATTAGCATTTGATGGCCTGGCAGTGCCTCTAGCATTCTCTCCTGACGTTTTGCCTGCATCTATGGCAAGCATCCTCAGAGGGAGTGAGGTCTGTTGGAACTAGGAAAGTGAGTTTATATATCTGTGGAATGTCCAGGGTGGGACAAAGGACTCTTGTCTGCTCGAGCTAGGTGTGAATGTTTCAACTGACCACCTTGATTAGCATTTGATGGCCTGGCAGTGCCTCTAGCATTCTCTCCTGACGTTTTGCCTGCATCTATGGCAAGCATCCTCAGAGGGAGTGAGGTCTGTTGGAACTAGGAAAGTGAGTTTATATATCTGTGGAATGACCAGGGTGGGACAAAGGACTCTTGTCTGCTCGAGCTAGGTGTGAATGTTTCAACTGACCACCTTGATTAGCATTTGATGGCCTGGCAGTGCCTCTAGCATTCTCTCCTGACGTTTTGCCTGCATCTATGGCAAGCATCCTCAGAGGGAGTGAGGTCTGTTGGAACTAGGAAAGTGAGTTTATATATCTGTGGAATGACCAGGGTGGGACAAAGGACTCTTGTCTGCTCGAGCTAGGTGTGAATGTTTCAACTGACCACCTTGATTAGCATTTGATGGCCTGGCAGTGCCTCTAGCATTCTCTCCTGACGTTTTGCCTGCATCTATGGCAAGCATCCTCAGAGGGAGTGAGGTCTGTTGGAACTAGGAAAGTGAGTTTATATATCTGTGGAATGTCCAGGGTGGGACAAAGGACTCTTGTCTGCTCGAGCTAGGTGTGAATGTTTCAACTGACCACCTTGATTAGCATTTGATGGCCTGGCAGTGCCTCTAGCATTCTCTCCTGACGTTTTGCCTGCATCTATGGCAAGCATCCTCAGAGGGAGTGAGGTCTGTTGGAACTAGGAAAGTGAGTTTATATATCTGTGGAATGACCAGGGTGGGACAAAGGACTCTTGTCTGCTCGAGCTAGGTGTGAATGTTTCAACTGACCACCTTGATTAGCATTTGATGGCCTGGCAGTGCCTCTAGCATTCTCTCCTGACGTTTTGCCTGCATCTATGGCAAGCATCCTCAGAGGGAGTGAGGTCTGTTGGAACTAGGAAAGTGAGTTTATATATCTGTGGAATGACCAGGGTGGGACAAAGGACTCTTGTCTGCTCGAGCTAGGTGTGAATGTTTCAACTGACCACCTTGATTAGCATTTGATGGCCTGGCAGTGCCTCTAGCATTCTCTCCTGACGTTTTGCCTGCATCTATGGCAAGCATCCTCAGAGGGAGTGAGGTCTGTTGGAACTAGGAAAGTGAGTTTATATATCTGTGGAATGTCCAGGGTGGGACAAAGGACTCTTGTCTGCTCGAGCTAGGTGTGAATGTTTCAACTGACCACCTTGATTAGCATTTGATGGCCTGGCAGTGCCTCTAGCATTCTCTCCTGACGTTTTGCCTGCATCTATGGCAAGCATCCTCAGAGGGAGTGAGGTCTGTTGGAACTAGGAAAGTGAGTTTATATATCTGTGGAATGACCAGGGTGGGACAAAGGACTCTTGTCTGCTCGAGCTAGGTGTGAATGTTTCAACTGACCACCTTGATTAGCATTTGATGGCCTGGCAGTGCCTCTAGCATTCTCTCCTGACGTTTTGCCTGCATCTATGGCAAGCATCCTCAGAGGGAGTGAGGTCTGTTGGAACTAGGAAAGTGAGTTTATATATCTGTGGAATGACCAGGGTGGGACAAAGGACTCTTGTCTGCTCGAGCTAGGTGTGAATGTTTCAACTGACCACCTTGATTAGCATTTGATGGCCTGGCAGTGCCTCTAGCATTCTCTCCTGACGTTTTGCCTGCATCTATGGCAAGCATCCTCAGAGGGAGTGAGGTCTGTTGGAACTAGGAAAGTGAGTTTATATATCTGTGGAATGACCAGGGTGGGACAAAGGACTCTTGTCTGCTCGAGCTAGGTGTGAATGTTTCAACTGACCACCTTGATTAGCATTTGATGGCCTGGCAGTGCCTCTAGCATTCTCTCCTGACGTTTTGCCTGCATCTATGGCAAGCATCCTCAGAGGGAGTGAGGTCTGTTGGAACTAGGAAAGTGAGTTTATATATCTGTGGAATGTCCAGGGTGGGACAAAGGACTCTTGTCTGCTCGAGCTAGGTGTGAATGTTTCACCTGACCACCTTGATTAGCATTTGATGGCCTGGCAGTGCCTCTAGCATTCTCTCCTGACGTTTCGCCTGCATCTATGGCAAGCCTCCTCAGAGGGAGTGAGGTCTGTTGGAACTAGGAAAGTGAGTTTATATATCTGTGGAATGACCAGGGTGGGACAAAGGACTCTTGTCTGCTCGAGCTAGGTGTGAATGTTTCACCTGACCACCTTGATTAGCATTTGATGGCCTGGCAGTGCCTCTAGCATTCTCTCCTGACGTTTCGCCTGCATCTATGGCAAGCCTCCTCAGAGGGAGTGAGGTCTGTTGGAACTAGGAAAGTGAGTTTATATATCTGTGGAATGACCAGGGTGGGACAAAGGACTCTTGTCTGCTGGAGCTAGGTGTGAATGTTTCAACTGACCACGTTGATTGGCATTTGATGGCCTGGCAGTGCCTCTAGCATTCTCTCCTGACGTTTTGCCTGCATCTATGGCAAGCATCCTCAGAGGGAGTGAGGTCTGTTGGAACTAGGAAAGTGAGTTTATATATCTGTGGAATGTCCAGGGTGGGACAAAGGACTCTTGTCTTCTGGAGCTAGGTGTGAATGTTTCAACTGACCACCTTGATTAGCATTTGATGGCCTGGCAGTGCCAAGGTCTTGAGGCACTGCACCTGATGATGATGATGACGACAATGATGATGCTTATTATTATTCCACAAGAGAACTCAGAATGGAGACCAAATGGGGAGGGGGTTGTGAAGCTGGCAGAGGTGCAGTGCAGACCCTCCCCATTAAACACTGCTTTGCCTTCCTCCTTCCTTCCCAGGCCGAGACCCGAGCGGAGTTTGCAGAGAGGTCCGTGGCCAAGTTGGAGAAAACCATTGACGACCTGGAAGGTGAGGGGTCCCTCTGCTTTTTTGGGGAGGGGGCTGCTATTGAGGGATGGGGGGGGGAGAGTGGGGAGGACTGCCCCTCCAGAAGCCCTTCTTTCCCTGGCCTCACTTCCTTCCTCTTTCACTCCCCTCACCTTCGCTCTTTTCTCATTTCGCACCCCCTCCCCTTTTCGGAACCCCCTCCCCTGGCACTTCTCTGCTTGGACTCTGCCTCACTCCCCCCCCCCCCACCTCCCCCAACAACAACAACCACAACAGACGAGGTCTATGCCCAGAAGATGAAGTACAAAGCCATCAGCGAGGAGCTGGACAATGCCTTGAACGACATCACCTCCCTTTGAGACCCCTCCTCACTTTGCCGGACCCCCACCACTGCCGGACCCCCCCACCTTCTCCTCTTTGTCCATCTGTCAGTCCGTCCCTCCTTCCCTCTTTCCTTCCATGGATGCTTCTGCAGTGACCACTCCCCCTCTTCCCCTCCGGCCACAAAAGACCTCCAAGTGCCTTACTCTGTCTGTTTGTTGAGTTGGGGAGGGCATGGATCTTAAAGGGGGGGGGGGTCTGCATCTCTCTCCTTTTGCTCCCCCATTTTGTGCCTTCACAAATTGGGTTGGGGGTCTTTGGCTTGCGACCCCCAAATTGAGTTGGGGGGGTCTGGGGTTACGTGCAGGACAAGGCTCTCAATTGGGGGGGGGGTCTGCATCTCTCTCCTCCCCCTCCCCATTCTGTGCATTTAGTCACAAATTGGGTCGGGGGTCTTTGGCTTGCGGACCCCCAAATTGAGTTGGGGGGGGCATCTGGGGTTATGTGGAGGACATGGATCTTAATGGGGGGGTCTGCATCTCCCTCCTCCTGCTCCCCCATTTTGTTCCTTCAGTGCCCTTGCAAATGGGTTAGGGGTCTTTGGCTTGTGGACCCCCAAATTGAGTTGGGGGGGTCTAGGATTATGTGGAGGCCGTGGATCTCAATGGGGGGGGGGGTCTGTCTCTCCTTCCACTCCCCCATTCTGTGCATTCAGTGCCTTTGCAAATTGGGTTGGGGGTCTTTTGCTTGCAGACCCCCAAATTGACTTGCAGGGTGAGGGTCTGGGGTTACGTGGAGGACATGGATCTCAATGGGGGGGGGGGTCTGTATCTCCCTTCTGCTCCCCCATTCAATGCCTTTGCAAATTGGGTTGGGGATCTTCAGCTTGCAGACCCCCAAATTGAGTTGAGGGGGGTCTAGGATTATGTGGAGGCCATGGATCTCAATGGGGGGGTCTGTCTCTTCTTCCACTCCCCCATTCTGTGCATTCAGTGCCTTCACAAATTGGGTTGGGGGTCTTTGGCTTGTGGACCCCCAAATTGAATTGGGGCGGGGTCTGGAGTTACATGGAGGACATGGATCTTAATGGGGGGGGGTCTGTATCTCTCTCCTCCTGCTCCCCCATTCAGTGCCTTTGCAAATTGGGTTGGGGGGTCTTTGGCTTGAGGACCCTCAAATTGAGTTGGGGGGAGGTCTGGGGTTATGTGGAGGACATGGATCTTAATGGGGGAGGGGTCTGTATCTCTCTCCTTCCACTCCCCCATTCTGTGCATTCAGTGCCTTTGCAAATTGGGTTGGGGGTCTTCAGCTTGCAGACCCCCAAATTGAGTTGGGGGGATTTCTGGGGTTACGTGGGCTGCTCCTTGCAATTGAGGGGAGAATGGGGAGTCCATTTTAGACCCTGCCCCCGCTGTGCCCCCTCCCCACTCTGTCTGTTTGCCCTCCTGTCCATCCATCCGTCTGTCCGTCTGTCTACGGAGCATCTCATGACTCTCTTCAGACTCGGGTTCAATAAAACGGTCTTTGCAAACCGCGTCTCTCTCTTTCTATCTCTCTCAATCTCTTCACCTCCATTGTTCTCTCTTTCCCTCCTTCATGACCTTTTGCTGCTCCATGAGACCCTTGACCCCTCTCCCCTTCCCCAAAATGGGCAATTATGGGGTCCAGGGGGGGTTCTTCCCCTACGGTTGGGTCTTCCTATCTCTGGACACTGACGTCGACTATCTAGTCAGTCAAACCAACATGGGGAGGGGTCCTGGGGGCCATGCAGTGACCCCCCCCCCAATTCACAGAGGTCAGACTCAAGGGGTCCGGCCTGTGAGCCCCTCCTGCAACTCCCCACTTGTGCTCCTTCGTCCTAGATTGCAATGGGAGACCCTTCAATGGGATTTCTTCTCCAATATTCAAGATTTCCCAAATTTTGGTCTTCCAAATGTTTTGGACTTCGAAGCCCAGACCATTGGCCAATCTAGGAGTTGGTATCACCATCTCATCCTAGCGTGAGAAGGGGTCTATTAAAGACCATCCAGTCCAGCCCCCTTCTTTCCGCCAGACAAGCAGGCAGGCACAATCCGATCCCACCCAACAGACGGCCACCCAGCCTCTGCTTAAAAACCTCCAGAGAAGGATCTCCACCGGATTCCTTAGAAGCAACATGTTTCACTATCAGACAGAAAGTTCTTCCTGATGTGTTGTTGAAGGCTTTAATGGCTGCAATTATTGGGTTGCTGTGTGTTTTCTGGGCTGCACGACCATGTTGCAGCAGCATTCTCTCCAGACATTCACCTGAATCTGTGGCCAATGGCATCCTCAGAGGTTTGTTCAGAGATCTGTTGGAAGTGAGGCAAGTGGAGTGTGATTGAGAAGCAGGGATACGACTGAGACAACAGCGTCACAGTCATGACTGTTGCAGCATGTCTACTGTCAAGAAGATGGTTGGAGGCACATACAACATAGGTAGATGCTCACACTGAGTCACACCGGAGAGAGAAAGATGGAATCATGGAATCCTAGAGTTGGAGGAGACCTGGTGGGCCATCCAGCCCAACCCCATTCTGCCAAGAAGCAGGAATACCGCACTCAAATCACCCCTGACAGATGGCTACCCAGCCTCTGTTTAAAAGCTTCCAAAGAAGGAGCCTCCACCACACTCCCTCCGGGGAAGGCAGAGAGTTCCACTGCTGAACGGCTCTCACAGTCAGGAAGTTCTTCCTCCTGTTCAGATGGAATCTCCTCTCTTGTAGTTTGAAGCCATTCCTCCCTTGCGTCCTAGTCTCTCTCCAGGGAAGCAGAAAGGAAGCTTGCTCCCTCCTCCTCCTCCCTGTGGCTTCCTCTCATGTATTTATACATGGCTATTTATTTACTTATTTATTTACTTACTCTATTGATACTTCCCCTCTCAGCCCAGAGGCGACTTGGAGCGGTTTACAAATAGCACAATTTGATGCCTCAACAATCAAACAATTTAAAAGCATAACAATCATGAAAAATAATATTAAAAACATTAACATACTATGCAAAAATATAAAATTATATTGTCGTGAGCGTCTCCATATCAGGTCGTTATTCAGTTGCGCCATCGAGTAGTTCCATGATTTCGTATAACTATGCCATATTTGGGAAGGCCTGCTCAAAAATATTTATTTATTTACTTCATTTACACTTTTCTCAGCCCTTGGGCGACTCAAAGCGGTTAAGAATAGCAAAATTCTAATGCTCAACATCATAAAAACAGTTAAAAGCAATTAAAACAATGACATAATAAACAATCAAATAACATCTCAGTAGGGTCTCATAGGTAGAATCAAGATCCAGTCTCATCATCCAATTGTTCCATATCCCTATATTCGTTACACTGCCTATTCAAATGCCTGCTCGAATAACCAGGTCTTCACTTTCCTCCGAAATGCTAACAGGGAGGGGGCCGATCAAATTTCTGTAGGATGGGCGTCCTACAGCCGAGGGGCCACCGCTGAGAAGGCCCTGTCTCTTGTCCCCGCCAGACGTACTTGTGATGCAGGTGGGACCAAGAGCAGGGCCTCCCCAGATGATCTTAATGTCCTAGCCAGGTTTTCACCCTTCTTCGAAAAGTCAAGAGGGAGGGAGCTGATCTTATATCTTTAGGCAGGGTGTTCCACAGTCAAGGGGCCACTGCTGAGAAGGCCCTGTCTCTCGTCCCTGTCAAATGCACCTGCAAGGAAGGCGAGACCGAGAGCAGGGCCTCCCCAGAAGATCTTAACGTCCTATCATGCATCCTCTCTGCCTTCTATTCTTCAGATGAAATATGCCCAGCTCTTTAAGCCACTCCTCATAGGGCTTGTTTAGTTGCCCTCCTCTGGACAATTTCCAACTTAACAGTCAACATCTCCCTTCAATTGTGGTGCCCAGTATTGGTCACAGTGTGATTCCAGGTGTGGTCTAACCAAAGCGGAATAGAGCATGGGGAGCATGACTTCCCTGGATCTAGACACTAGGCTCCTATTTACGCAGGACAAAATCCCATTGGCTTTTTTTGCTGCCGCATCACATTGTTGGCTCATGTTTAACTTACTGTCCATGAAGACTCTCTCTCCTAAGAGACACGGGTTCTTTCTCCCACCTTGGATGTTATTCCAAAGGTATATTATTATACTATACTGTACTGTACTATACTATACTATACTATATATTATATTATAGAGCTACTATATATTATATTATAGAG
This sequence comes from Anolis sagrei, assembly GCF_037176765.1. Taxonomy (NCBI): domain Eukaryota; kingdom Metazoa; phylum Chordata; class Lepidosauria; order Squamata; family Anolidae; genus Anolis; species Anolis sagrei. The sequence continues at coordinate 302,683,121 of NC_090022.1, forward strand.
CTTCGATAGAGCTACAAGCTGGGTAGATGCGGGGAATGCCGTGGATGGAGCGTGTCTGGATTTCAGGAAGGCCTTCTTGGAGAAGGTCCCCCATGACCTTCTGGCAAGGAAACTAGTCCAATGTGGGCTAGGCAAAACTACGATGAGGTGGATCTGGAATTGGTTAAGTGGACGAACACAGAGAGTGCTCACGAATGCTTCCTCTTCATCTTGGAAAGAAGTGACGAGCGGAGTGCCACAAGCAGGGTTCCGTCCTGGGCCCGGTCCTGTTCAACATCTTTATTAACGACTTAGATGAAGGGCTAGAAGGCAGGATCATCAAGTTTGCAGACGACACCAAATTGGGAGGGATAGCCAATAGTCCAGAGGACAGGAGCAGGACTCAAAGGGATCTTGACAGATTAGAGAGATGAACGGCCAAAACTAACACAATGAAGTTCAACAGTGACAAATGCAAGATACTCCACTTTGGCAGAAAAAATGAAATGCAAAGATACAGAATGGGGGACAATGCCTGGCTCGAGAGCAGGACGTGTGAAAAAGATCTTGGGGTCCTCGTGGACAGGAAGGTGGACATGAGCCAGGAATGTGATGTGGCGGCAAAAAAAGCCAATGGGATTTTGGCCTGCATCAATAGGAGCCTAGTGTCTAGATCTAGGGAAGTCATGCTACCCCTCTATTCTGCTTTGGTTAGACCACACCTGGAATATTGTGTCCAATTCTGGGCACCACAATTGAAGAGAGATATTGACTCTAAGCTGGAATGTGTCCAGAGGAGGGCGACTAAAATGAACAAGGGTCTGGAGAACAAGCCCTATGAGGAGCGGCTTAGGGAACTGGGCATGTTTAGCCTGAAGAAGAGAAGGATGAGAGGAGATATGATAGCCATGTATAAATATGTGAGAGGAAGCCACAGGGAGGAGGGAGCAAGCTTGTTTTCTGCTTCCTTGGAGACTAGGACGCGGAACAATGGCTTCAAACTACAAGAGAGGAGATTCCATCTGAACATGAGGAAGAACTTCCTGACTGTGAGAGCCGTTCAGCAGTGGAACTCTCTGCCCCGGAGGGAGTGTGGTGGAGGCTCCTTCTTTGGAAGCTTTTAAGCAGAGGCTGGATGGCCATCTGTCAGGGGTGATTTGAATGCAATATTCCTGCTTCTTGGCAGAATGGGGTTGGACTGGATGGCCCAGGAGGTCTCTTCCAACTCTTTGATTCTATGATTCTATATACAGGTATATTATAATATATAATATATTATAATATTATATTATATACTATATTATATACAGGTATATTATATATTGCATTATATTATATTATAATGTAATATTACATTATATATTATATACAGGTATATTATATTATATTCCCTCATTGAAGGGAAGGATATTAGAGGCAAAGTTGAAGCACTTTAGCCACATAATGAAGAGACGGGAAAGCTTATAGAAGATAATAATGCTGGGGAAAATGGAAGGAAAAAGGAAGAGGGGCCGACCAAGGGCAAGATGGATGTATGGCATCCTTGAAGTTATTGGCTTGACCTTGAAGGAGCTGGGGGTGGTGACAGCCGACAGGGAGCTCTGGCCTGGGCTTTTATTTGTTTTATTTGTCATGTCAGGACAACCAGTCAAATTATATTACATTTCTAACAGAGCAAAGCAAACAAACACACAAAATACAAAGTGTGTGAGTTTGGTAGTTGATTAAATGTCCTTTGACCAGTCTCTGTCCCCTTGGAGTGCCTCTGGTGTTGCCGCAAGAAGGTCCTCCCTGGTGCATCATGTGGAAGAAGGGCTCAGGGTGCATTGCAGCAGGTGGTCAGTGGTTTGCTCTTCTCCGCACTCGCATGTCGAGGATTCCACTCTGTGGCCCCATTTCTTGAGGTTGGCTCTGCATCTCGTGGTGCCCGAGCGCAGTCTGTTCAGCGCCTTCCAAGTCTCCCAGTTTTCTGTGTCTCTCATTTGGTATCAGCCATTGATTGAGGTTCTGGGTTTGAGCCTGCCACTTTTGGACTCTCGCTTGCTGAGGTGTTCCAGCGAGTGTCTCTGTAGATCTTAGAAAACTATTTCTAGATGGACTAGCCTGGGCTGGTCCATGAGGTCACAAAGAGTCGAAAGCGACTGAACGAATAAACAGCAACAACATATTATATACACTCCACTGGCCTCACTGTCAACAGAACCTCTAAAAATGCCATTAGCTGCAGATGCAGGCGAAACGTCATGAGAGAACGCTGCTGGAACATCGCCAGACAGCCTGGAAATCTCGCAGCAACCCAGTTCATCCGAATGTTCAAGTGGAGTATTTCCCCCCCTTGCAATTTGGAGTCCAAAACAATAGGAGGGCCAAAGTTTGGGAACCCCTGCCCCAGACGAGACGTTTGTGTTTGAATTGGGGGTCTTAAAGGGAGAATTCTAAGTGGGTGCCATGCTCTTGGGGGGCTGCTTGTTGCTCTCAACCGGTGGGGAGCCTCTCTTTTTCTGCCCCTTTGGGGTCTTGTTGAACTTTCCTCCACTGACGGCTCTTCCTTCCTCTCTTTTCCTGCTGCCGGATGCCTCTCTCTCTCTCTCTCTCTCTTTCCTAACACCGTCCCTTCAGAGCGGTCCAGGCAGGAGGCGGAGAAAACCCGTCTCCTCACCAACGAATTGCGCCTTGTCCTCAACGGCCTCCACAACTGAGTTTGGAGGGACCGGGGGGGGGGGGGTCCTTTTTTGGGAGGGTGAAGTGGCCCTCCTTTGTGAGGGCTCTCCTGCCTATATATAAAACCTGGGGGAGGGTCTTCTTCTGCATTCCCCATTTGGACCAATGCGAGGAATGAAGCTTTTGGGACCATGCGATGCTTCCGCTTTCCCACGTGAGCTGACCCCTGCAGGGCCTTTCCATGGTGGCCCCATTTCACATTCCTGGGACACGATCCTGTCTAGCGCTGGTACGGCTCTCTTCCTGCCTCTGCCGCTTCTCTGCTCTTCTCTCTTTTTTGAAAAAAAGGAGAAAAAATAGTAAAAACATAGACAAGACCGAATCACGAGATTTTCATTAAACCGACTACTCGTACAGCACTGAATCCCTCCTGAGAGAGGGCCATCCAACCTCTGTTTAAAGACCTCTGGAGAAAGAGATTCCAATGGATTCCCAGGCATCCTATAGTCTCTTAAGTCTATATTCTCTTAAGTCATTTTCATTATCCCAACGACAACACTGAATCTCAAACAAAGACACTCCCCTAAGGCCTACCTGCACAGGTAAAAACATACCAGGTGAGCAACTGCTCAAGCTAGGCGACAAACCTCATTCTTAGGATCCTAGAGTTAGAAGGGACCACCGGAGGGCATCTAGTCCAACCCCCCCCCCTTCCACCAGGCAGGAAGACACAATTTAATCCCTCCCGAGAGAGGGCCATCCAACCTCTGTTTAAAGACCTCCGGAGAAAGGAGACTCCAATGGACTCCCAGGCAGTCTATATTCTCTGGAAGGGACCGCCAGGGGCCATCTAGTCCAGCTCCCCCTTCCACCAGGCAGGTAGGGACAATCTAATCCCTCCTGAGTGATGGCCATCCAGTCTCTGCTTAAAGACCTCCAGAAAAGCAAACTCCAATGGATTCCCAGGCAGCCTTTATTCTCTTAAGTCTGGAAGGGACCTCTGGGGACCATCCAATCCAACCCCCATCCACCAGGCAGGGAGACACAATTTAATCCCTCCCGAGAGAGGGCCATCCAACCTCTGTTTAAAGACCTCTGGAGAAGCAAACTGCAATGGATTCCCAGGTAGCCAAATTCTGCTAAGTTTGGAAGGGACCCCCAGGGGCCATCTAGTCCAACCCCCATCCACCAGCCAGGAAGAGACAATTTAATCCCTCCTGAGTGATGGCCCTCCAGAGAAGAAAACTCCTAGAGACCATCTAGTCCACCCGTTTATGCCAGGCAGGAAGACACATACTGGATCCCTCCTGAAAGATGGCCATCTAGCCTAAAGACCTCCAGAGAAAGAGGGAGACTCCAATGGACTCCCAGGTTTAATAGTCTATTAAGTTTGGAAGGGACCCCCAGAGGCCATCCAGTCCAACCCCCATCTACCAGGCAGAGATACACAATTTAATCCCTCCTGAAAGATGGCCATCCAGCCTACAGTCCTCCAGAGAAGGAGGGAGACTCCAATGGACTCCCAGGCAGCCTATATTCTGTCAAGTTTGGAAGGGACTCCCCAGAGGCCATCTAGTCCATCCCTTCCACCAGGCGGGAAGACACAATCTAATCCCTCCTGAGTGATGGCCATCCAACCTCTGTATAAAGACCCCCAGAGGAGGAGAGAGACTCCGATGGCAGCCTAAATTCTGTAAAGTTTGGAAGGGGTCCCCAGAGGCCATCCAGTCCACCCCCTTCTGCCAGGCAGGAAGGGACAATCTAATCCCTCCTGAGTGATGGCCATCCAAAGACCTCCAGAGAAGGAAACTCCAATGGATTCCCAGGAAGGGACACCTTGAGACCATCCAGTCCACCCCCTTCTGCAAGGCAGGAAGACTCCTTCAAGCTCTCTGCTCTTTTCTCTTTTGAGCTGCTGATCCTGTCGCCTTTCTGCTCCTCCTCTTTGGGGACTGAGCCCCAATGCTGACGGTCAGTGGATTGGGGTCAAGTTGGGGTGAGGTGGGGGTCCTGCTCCATCGCCCCAGATGGAGGACACATGGGGACACTTGTCCTCCCCGCTGGACTGACTTCTCCCTCGGTGTGTGTGTGTGTGTGCGTGTGCCTTTGTATCCCCTCCATCGATTTCTCCCTTTGGGGTGCTTCTGCCCCTCTCTGTGTCTCTTCCTCCTCCTCCACTTTTGGGGTGCCTCCCGGCCCCCGCTTTCCGGCTGTGGGTGTGCCTTGCGTGCCTGCCCTCCGTTGTTGTGTCCGCAGAGAACCTGGCCAGCGCCAAAGAGGAGAACGTCAACATCCACCAAGTCCTGGACCAGACGCTGCTGGAGCTCAACAACCTCTGAGGGGTCAAGGCGGCCTCTCCCACGCCCCTGCCCCCCCCCCCCTTTCCGCCAGCCACTGACCCACAGCAGCTCCTCCAGGAGAAGGAGGGAGGCCCCCCGGCCCCGGCCTCTCCCACACCGCCCCCCTCCAGGCTCCGCATTAAAGCAGCAAGATGATCAACAGCCAATGGGGTGGTCTCTCTGTCTGTTTGTATGATCTTTGGGGGGGGGGGATTGGGGAGGTCACCTTTTGGAAGCCCCCTCCCTCCTTGGGGGTTAGGGGGTGCTCGTGTTTCCATGTATATATCAGTGGTCCCCAAAAAAGCAACTTTGGGTCAATGCAACTCCTACATTTGCAGCCTCCAGATCCTGAGCATCTGATCCCTCTTTCCCTGCCTCTGTGCGTCTTTAATCAGGCACACGGAAACTCAGTATTTCTGCTAAGAGAAGAACCCTCAGTGGCAAATGCTTTCATTCTAGTTCCAACTATTTACATTTACATAGATTAGCACGGGTCAATTTCTCTTAATTACAGCTAAAGCTGTTTTCGAACTGCTTAGGTAAACAGTGAGCAGGGCTACCGGTTGGCTGCTCACGCCAACCCGGGGCTTCGAACTTGCAACCTTTTGGTTGATAGATCTTATAGTTGCTGTGATTATTTACTAACTGTGCTAAACTTCCGGCCCTAGAAGGTTGTTAGGAATTGTGGGAGTTGAAGTCCAAAACGCCTGGAGTTACCTAGGCACATGTCTTATAGAATCCTAGAATCAAAGAGTTGGAGGAGACCTCCTGGGCCATCATCCAGTCCAACCCCATTCTGCCAAGAAGCAGGAAAATTGCATTCAAAGCACCCCTGACAGATGGCCATCCAGCCTCTGTTTCAAAGCTTCCAAAGAAGGAGCCTCCACCACACTCCAGGGCAGAGAGTTCCACTGCTGAACGGCTCTCACAGTCAGGAAGTTCTTCCTTGTGTTCAGATGGAATCTCCTCTCTTGTAGTTTGAAGCCATTGTTCCAATGCGTCCTAGTCTCCAGGGAAGCAGAAAACAAGCTTGCTCCCTCCTCCTCCCTGTGGCTTCCTCTCACATATTTACACATGGCTCTCATCACGTCTCCTCTCAGCCTTCTCTTCTTCAGGCTAAACATGCCCAGCTCCTTAAGCCGCTCCTCATAGGGCTTGTTCTCCAGACCCTTGATCCTTTTAGTTGCCCTCCTCTGGACACATTCCAGCTTGGAGTCAATATCTCTCTTGAATTGTGGTGCCCAGAATTGGACACAATATTCCAGGTAAAGTGGTCTAACCAAAGCATAAGGTTGTTAAGAATTGTGGGAGTTGAAGTCCAAAATGCCTGGAGTTACCTAAGAGTTACCTAGGCACATGTCTTGGGAATGATATTTTCCTGGCATATAGCCCCACCAATCAATCCATATTATATGGGTCACAGCAGAATAGTGAGATCAAGCACACGGTCAGGGCTTTTATCCCTTTGTGGTGCATGCTTATCTCAAGGTTGACTCCCCGGACATTGCAACTGGAGAGGTTTCTCAAGTGACTCCTGACACGAAAACAAACACAAACTGGAGGTATTGTTCTGGTTTGGCCTTTCTAGGCACTGAGTGATTTTAACCCAGGCATGGGGAACTTCAGCCTTTCCTCCAGGTGTTTTGGACTAAAACTCCCACAATTCCTAACAGCCAATAATAATAACAACAACAACACATTACTTATATTCCACCCTTCTCACTCCGAAGGGGACTCGGGGCGGATCACCAGTACACATACACAGCAAATATTCAATGCCGCTTTGTATAGACAGTACACAGACAGACAGAACAGAAGGAGGTGTTGTTTCGATGCCATGGACGGCTGGGCTCGTGTCCACAAGGGGTAATGTTGCTCCATCCTCTATCACAAAGAGCCATCAGGACTTCCTCATTCCAGGATTTTCTGTTCTTCTTTCTTTACGGGGTTGTAAAACACCTCCCCCACTTTTAGCGGAATCTAATTTCTCTAATTACTGCTAAAGCTGTTTTCGAACTGCTTAGCTAAATAGTGAGCAGGGCTGACAGTTGGCCGCTCACGCCGACCCGGAGCTTCAAACTTGCAACCTTTCGGTTGCTTGATCTTATAGTTGCTATGATGATTTACCAGCTGTTATATATATATATATATATATATATATATATATATATATATATAAAGAGAATAAATAAATAGAGTTGGAAATAAGAAGAAGAACAAAGTATAACAATAATAATGGGAATCAATAAAGTTGGAAATAATAAGAAAAATAAAGAATAATAATAATAGGAATGAATAAAGTTGGAAATAATAAGAATAAAGAATAATAGTAATAATAATGGGAATCAATAAAATTGGAAATAAGAATAAAGTATAATAATGGGAATGAATAAAGTTGGAAAGAAGAAGAATAAAGTATAATAATAATAATAACAATAATAATAATGGGAATGAATAAAGTTGGAAATAATAAGAATAAACTATAATAGTAATAATAATGGGAATTAATATAATTGGAAATAATAAGAATTAAGTATAATAATAATAATAGGAATCAATAAAATTGGAAATAAGAAGAATAAAGTATAATAATGGGAATGAATAAAGTTGGAAAGAAGAAGAATAAAGTATAATAATAATAATAATGGGAATGAATAAAGTTGGAAATAATAAGAACAATAAAGTATAATAATAAAGCCCGGAGAAGAGAATGATGCTGGGGAAAGTGGAAGGCAAAAGGAAGAGGGGCCGACCAAGGGCAAGGTGGATGGATGGCATCCTTGAAGTCACTGGACTGACCTTGAGGGAGCTGGGGGTGGTGATGGCCGACAGGGAGCTCTGGCGTGGGATGGTCCATGAGGTCACGAACAGTCGGAGATGACTGAATGAAGGAACAACAACAACAACAACAAAAACATAATAATAATAATAATAATAATAATGGGAATGAATAAAGTTGGAAATAATAAGAAGAATTAAATAGAATAATAATAACAATAATAATAATAATAATAATAATGGGAATGAATAAAGTTGGGAATAATAATAATAATAATAATAATAATAATAATAATGGGAATCAATAAAGCTGGAAATAAGAATAAGAATAAAGTATAATAATAATAATAATAATAATAATGGGAATGAATAAAGTTGGAAATAATAATAATAATAAAGTATAATAATAATAATAATAATAATGGGAATGAATAAAGTTGGGAATAATAATAATAATAATAATGGGAATCAATAAAGCTGGAAATAAGAATAAGAATAAAGTATAATAATAATAATAATAATAATAATAATAATGGGAATGAATAAAGTTGGAAATAATAATAATAAAGAATAAAGTATAATAATAATAATAATAATGGGAATGAATAAAGTTGGAAATAAGAAGAATAAAGTATAATAATAATAATAATAATGGAAATAAAGTTGGATATAAGAAGAATAGAGTATAATAATAATAATAATAATGGGAATGAATAAAGTTGGAAATAATAAGAATAAAGTATAATAATAATAATAATAATAATGGGAATCAATAAAATTGGAAATAAGAAGAATAAAGTATAATAATAATAATGGGAATCAATAGTGTTGGAAATAATAAGAAAAATAAAGAAGAATAATAATAATGGGAATGAATAAAGTTGGAAATAAGAAGAATAAAGTATAATAATAATAATAATGGGAATCAATAAAGTTGGGAATATTAAGAATAGAGTATAATAATAATAATAATAATGGGAATGAATAAAGTTGGAAATAATAAGAAAAATAAAGAATAATAATAATAATAATGGGCATGAATAAAGTTGGAAATAATAAGAATAATAAAGTATAATAATAATAATGAGAATCAATAAAGTTGGAAATAAGAAGAAGAAATAATAATAATAATAATAATAATAATAATAATAATAATAATAATAATGGGAATGAATCAAGCTGGAAGTGCTAAAAAACTAGATGACCAAGGTGGGGGGCGTGTCCTGCAGGAGGGGGCGTGTCCAGGGGCGAAGCCCCTCCCCGGGAAGTGACGCCAGAGCGGGGCGGGGTCGAGGCCGGAAGTGCCTTGGGGAGCGGCCTGCCTGGGCGGCCATGACGGTGCCGGTGTTCCTGGGCTGCGCGGGGGTGGCCTTCGGGCCCCCGCTGGCCCTCTTCCTCCTCACTGTGGTCTCCGAGCCCCTCCGCGTCATCGTCCTCATCGCCGGGTGAGCGGGGAAGGGGATGTGGGGAAGGGGGCGGAGGCGGTCTCCCTGAGGGAGCGGCCTACTTCCGGGAGGGGCGTGGCTTCGGCCCTGACCCCGCCCCCTCTCCTCCCTCCCCTCCTTCCTCCCTTGCAGGGCCTTCTTCTGGCTGGTGTCTCTGCTCCTCTCCTCGCTGATCTGGTTCGTGGCCTCGGCGGCCAGCGACCCCTCCAACCACGCCCTCCAGGAGGGGCTCCTGGCCTTCGGGCTCGTCGTCTCCGTCCTCCTCCAGGAGGCCTTCCGATTCCTCTACTACAAGCTCCTACGGTCAGTTCATACGTTTGCAGTGCCCCAGAAGCACTCTCTCCTGACGTTCCGCCTGCATCCCTGGCAGGCAGGCATCCTCAGAAGGGTGGTTTATAAGTTTTCAGTGCTCCAGAAGCATCCTCTCCTGACGTTTCGCCTGCATCCCTGGAGGCATCCTCAGAAGGGTTGTTTATAAGTTTTCAGTGTTCCAGAAGCATCCTCTCCTGACGTTCCGCCTGCATCCCTGGCAGGCAGGCATCCTCAGAGGGGTTGTTTATAAGTTTTCAGGGTTCCAGAAGCATCCTCTCCTGACGTTCCGCCTGCATCCCTGGCAGGCAGGCATCCTCAGAGGGGTTGTTTATAAGTTTTCAGGGTTCCAGAAGCATCCTTTCCTGACGTTTCGCCTGCATCCCTGGCAGGCATCCTCAGAGGGGTTGTTTATAAGTTTTCAGGGTTCCAGAAGCATCCTCTCCTGACGTTCCGCCTGCATCCCTGGCAGGCAGGCATCCTCAGAGGGGTTGTTTATAAGTTTTCAGGGTTCCAGAAGCATCCTTTCCTGACGTTTCGCCTGCATCCCTGGCAGGCATCCTCAGAGGGGTTGTTTATAAGTTTTCAGGGTTCCAGAAGCATCCTCTCCTGACGTTCCGCCTGCATCCCTGGCAGGCAGGCATCCTCAGAGGGGTTGTTTATAAGTTTTCAGGGTTCCAGAAGCATCCTCTCCTGACGTTCCGCCTGCATCCCTGGCAGGCAGGCATCCTCAGAGGGGTTGTTTATAAGTTTTCAGGGTTCCAGAAGCATCCTTTCCTGACGTTTCGCCTGCATCCCTGGCAGGCATCCTCAGAGGGGTTGTTTATAAGTTTTCAGGGTTCCAGAAGCATCCTCTCCTGACGTTCCGCCTGCATCCCTGGCAGGCAGGCATCCTCAGAGGGGTTGTTTATAAGTTTTCAGTGCTCCAGAAGCATCCTCTCCTGACGTTCCGCCTGCATCCCTGGCAGGCAGGCATCCTCAGAGGGGTTGTTTATAAGTTTTCAGGGTTCCAGAAGCATCCTTTCCTGACGTTCCGCCTGCATCCCTGGCAGGCATCCTCAGAGGGGTTGTTTATAAGTTTCCAGTGTTCCAGAAGCATCCTCTCCTGACGTTCCGCCTGCATCCCTGGCAGGCATCCTCAGAGGGGTTGTTTATAAGTTTTCAGTGTTCCAGAAGCATCCTCTCCTGACGTTCCGCCTGCATCCCTGGCAGGCAGGCATCCTCAGAGGGGTTGTTTATAAGTTTTCAGGGTTCCAGAAGCATCCTCTCCTGACGTTCCGCCTGCATCCCTGGCAGGCAGGCATCCTCAGAGGGGTTGTTTATAAGTTTTCAGGGTTCCAGAAGCATCCTTTCCTGACGTTTCGCCTGCATCCCTGGCAGGCATCCTCAGAGGGGTTGTTTATAAGTTTTCAGTGTTCCAGAAGCATCCTCTCCTGACGTTCCGCCTGCATCCCTGGCAGGCAGGCATCCTCAGAGGGGTTGTTTATAAGTTTTCAGGGTTCCAGAAGCATCCTCTCCTGACGTTCCGCCTGCATCCCTGGCAGGCAGGCATCCTCAGAGGGGTTGTTTATAAGTTTTCAGGGTTCCAGAAGCATCCTTTCCTGACGTTTCGCCTGCATCCCTGGCAGGCATCCTCAGAGGGGTTGTTTATAAGTTTTCAGGGTTCCAGATGCATCCTCTCCTGACGTTCCGCCTGCATCCCTGGCAGGCAGGCATCCTCAGAGGGGTTGTTTATAAGTTTTCAGTGCTCCAGAAGCATCCTTTCCTGACGTTCCGCCTGCATCCCTGGCAGGCATCCTCAGAGGGGTTGTTTATAAGTTTCCAGTGTTCCAGAAGCATCCTCTCCTGACGTTCCGCCTGCATCCCTGGCAGGCATCCTCAGAGGGGTTGTTTATAAGTTTTCAGTGTTCCAGAAGCATCCTCTCCTGACATTCCGCCTGCATCCCTGGCAGGCAGGCATCCTCAGAGGGGTTGTTTATAAGTTTTCAGGGTTCCAGAAGCATCCTCTCCTGACGTTCCGCCTGCATCCCTGGCAGGCAGGCATCCTCAGAGGGGTTGTTTATAAGTTTTCAGGGTTCCAGAAGCATCCTCTCCTGACGTTCCGCCTGCATCCCTGGCAGGCAGGCATCCTCAGAGGGGTTGTTTATAAGTTTTCAGGGTTCCAGAAGCATCCTTTCCTGACGTTTCGCCTGCATCCCTGGCAGGCATCCTCAGAGGGGTTGTTTATAAGTTTTCAGTGTTCCAGAAGCATCCTCTCCTGACGTTCCGCCTGCATCCCTGGCAGGCAGGCATCCTCAGAGGGGTTGTTTATAAGTTTTCAGGGTTCCAGAAGCATCCTCTCCTGACGTTCCGCCTGCATCCCTGGCAGGCAGGCATCCTCAGAGGGGTTGTTTATAAGTTTTCAGGGTTCCAGAAGCATCCTTTCCTGACGTTTCGCCTGCATCCCTGGCAGGCATCCTCAGAGGGGTTGTTTATAAGTTTTCAGTGTTCCAGAAGCATCCTCTCCTGACGTTCCGCCTGCATCCCTGGCAGGCAGGCATCCTCAGAGGGGTTGTTTATAAGTTTTCAGGGTTCCAGAAGCATCCTCTCCTGACGTTCCGCCTGCATCCCTGGCAGGCAGGCATCCTCAGAGGGGTTGTTTATAAGTTTTCAGGGTTCCAGAAGCATCCTTTCCTGACGTTTCGCCTGCATCCCTGGCAGGCATCCTCAGAGGGGTTGTTTATAAGTTTTCAGGGTTCCAGAAGCATCCTCTCCTGACGTTCCGCCTGCATCCCTGGCAGGCATCCTCAGAGGGGTTGTTTATAAGTTTTCAGGGTTCCAGAAGCATCCTCTCCTGACGTTCCGCCTGCATCCCTGGCAGGCATCCTCAGAGGGGTTGTTTATAAGTTTTCAGGGTTCCAGAAGCATCCTCTCCTGACGTTCCGCCTGCATCCCTGGCAGGCATCCTCAGAGGGGTTGTTTATAAGTTTCCAGTGTTCCAGAAGCATCCTCTCCTGACGTTCCGCCTGCATCCCTGGCAGGCATCCTCAGAGGGGTTGTTTATAAGTTTTCAGTGTTCCAGAAGCATCCTCTCCTGACGTTCCGCCTGCATCCCTGGCAGGCAGGCATCCTCAGAGGGGTTGTTTATAAGTTTTCAGTGTTCCAGAAGCATCCTCTCCTGACGTTCCGCCTGCATCCCTGGCAGGCAGGCATCCTCAGAGGGGTTGTTTATAAGTTTTCAGGGTTCCAGAAGCATCCTCTCCTGACGTTCCGCCTGCATCCCTGGCAGGCAGGCATCCTCAGAGGGGTTGTTTATAAGTTTTCAGGGTTCCAGAAGCATCCTTTCCTGACGTTTCGCCTGCATCCCTGGCAGGCATCCTCAGAGGGGTTGTTTATAAGTTTTCAGGGTTCCAGAAGCATCCTCTCCTGACGTTCCGCCTGCATCCCTGGCAGGCATCCTCAGAGGGGTTGTTTATAAGTTTTCAGTGTTCCAGAAGCATCCTCTCCTGACGTTCCGCCTGCATCCCTGGCAGGCAGGCATCCTCAGAGGGGTTGTTTATAAGTTTTCAGTGCTCCAGAAGCATCCTTTCCTGACGTTCCGCCTGCATCCCTGGCAGGCATCCTCAGAGGGGTTGTTTATAAGTTTCCAGTGTTCCAGAAGCATCCTCTCCTGACGTTCCGCCTGCATCCCTGGCAGGCATCCTCAGAGGGGTTGTTTATAAGTTTTCAGTGTTCCAGAAGCATCCTCTCCTGACGTTCCGCCTGCATCCCTGGCAGGCAGGCATCCTCAGAGGGGTTGTTTATAAGTTTTCAGGGTTCCAGAAGCATCCTCTCCTGACGTTCCGCCTGCATCCCTGGCAGGCAGGCATCCTCAGAAGGGTTGTTTATAAGTTTTCAGGGTTCCAGAAGCATCCTTTCCTGACGTTTCGCCTGCATCCCTGGCAGGCATCCTCAGAGGGGTTGTTTATAAGTTTTCAGGGTTCCAGAAGCATCCTCTCCTGACGTTCCGCCTGCATCCCTGGCAGGCAGGCATCCTCAGAGGGGTTGTTTATAAGTTTTCAGGGTTCCAGAAGCATCCTCTCCTGACGTTCCGCCTGCATCCCTGGCAGGCAGGCATCCTCAGAGGGGTTGTTTATAAGTTTTCAGGGTTCCAGAAGCATCCTTTCCTGACGTTTCGCCTGCATCCCTGGCAGGCATCCTCAGAGGGGTTGTTTATAAGTTTTCAGGGTTCCAGAAGCATCCTCTCCTGACGTTCCGCCTGCATCCCTGGCAGGCAGGCATCCTCAGAGGGGTTGTTTATAAGTTTTCAGGGTTCCAGAAGCATCCTTTCCTGACGTTTCGCCTGCATCCCTGGCAGGCATCCTCAGAGGGGTTGTTTATAAGTTTTCAGGGTTCCAGAAGCATCCTCTCCTGACGTTCCGCCTGCATCCCTGGCAGGCATCCTCAGAGGGGTTGTTTATAAGTTTTCAGGGTTCCAGAAGCATCCTCTCCTGACGTTCCGCCTGCATCCCTGGCAGGCATCCTCAGAGGGGTTGTTTATAAGTTTTCAGGGTTCCAGAAGCATCCTCTCCTGACGTTCCGCCTGCATCCCTGGCAGGCATCCTCAGAGGGGTTGTTTATAAGTTTTCAGTGTTCCAGAAGCATCCTCTCCTGACGTTCCGCCTGCATCCCTGGCAGGCAGGCATCCTCAGAGGGGTTGTTTATAAGTTTTCAGGGTTCCAGAAGCATCCTTTCCTGACGTTTCGCCTGCATCCCTGGCAGGCATCCTCAGAGGGGTTGTTTATAAGTTTTCAGTGTTCCAGAAGCATCCTCTCCTGACGTTCCGCCTGCATCCCTGGCAGGCAGGCATCCTCAGAGGGGTTGTTTATAAGTTTTCAGGGTTCCAGAAGCATCCTTTCCTGACGTTTCGCCTGCATCCCTGGCAGGCATCCTCAGAGGGGTTGTTTATAAGTTTTCAGGGTTCCAGAAGCATCCTCTCCTGACGTTCCGCCTGCATCCCTGGCAGGCAGGCATCCTCAGAGGGGTTGTTTATAAGTTTTCAGGGTTCCAGAAGCATCCTTTCCTGACGTTTCGCCTGCATCCCTGGCAGGCATCCTCAGAGGGGTTGTTTATAAGTTTTCAGGGTTCCAGAAGCATCCTCTCCTGACGTTCCGCCTGCATCCCTGGCAGGCATCCTCAGAGGGGTTGTTTATAAGTTTTCAGTGTTCCAGAAGCATCCTCTCCTGACGTTCCGCCTGCATCCCTGGCAGGCAGGCATCCTCAGAGGGGTTGTTTATAAGTTTTCAGGGTTCCAGAAGCATCCTTTCCTGACGTTTCGCCTGCATCCCTGGCAGGCATCCTCAGAGGGGTTGTTTATAAGTTTTCAGTGTTCCAGAAGCATCCTCTCCTGACGTTCCGCCTGCATCCCTGGCAGGCAGGCATCCTCAGAGGGGTTGTTTATAAGTTTTCAGTGCTCCAGAAGCATCCTTTCCTGACGTTTCGCCTGCATCCCTGGCAGGCATCCTCAGAGGGGTTGTTTATAAGTTTTCAGTGTTCCAGAAGCATCCTCTCCTGACGTTCCGCCTGCATCCCTGGCAGGCAGGCATCCTCAGAGGGGTTGTTTATAAGTTTTCAGGGTTCCAGAAGCATCCTTTCCTGACGTTTCGCCTGCATCCCTGGCAGGCATCCTCAGAGGGGTTGTTTATAAGTTTTCAGGGTTCCAGAAGCATCCTCTCCTGACGTTCCGCCTGCATCCCTGGCAGGCAGGCATCCTCAGAGGGGTTGTTTATAAGTTTTCAGGGTTCCAGAAGCATCCTTTCCTGACGTTTCGCCTGCATCCCTGGCAGGCATCCTCAGAGGGGTTGTTTATAAGTTTTCAGTGTTCCAGAAGCATCCTCTCCTGACGTTCTGCCTGCATCCCTGGCAGGCATCCTCAGAGGGGTTGTTTATAAGTTTTCAGGGTTCCAGAAGCATCCTTTCCTGACGTTCCGCCTGCATCCCTGGCAGGCATCCTCAGAGGGGTTGTTTATAAGTTTTCAGTGTTCCAGAAGCATCCTCTCCTGATGTTTCGCCTGCATCCCTGGCAGGCATCCTCAGAGGGGTTGTTTATAAGTTTTCAGTGTTCCAGAAGCATCCTCTCCTGACGTTCCGCCTGCATCCCTGGCAGGCATCCTCAGAAGGGTTGTTTATAAGTTTTCAGTGCTCCAGAAGCATCCTCTCCTGACGTTTCGCCTACATCTATGGCAGGCATCCTCAGAGGGGTTGTTTATAAGTTTTCAGGGTTCCAGAAGCATCCTCTCCTGACGTTTCGCCTGCATCCCTGGCAGGCATCCTCAGAGGGGTTGTTTATAAGTTTTCAGTGTTCCAGAAGCATCCTCTCCTGACGTTCCACCTGCATCCCTGGCAGGCATCCTCAGAAGGGTTGTTTATAAGTTTTCAGTGTTCCAGAAGCATCCTCTCCTGACGTTTCGCCTACATCTATGGCAGGCATCCTCAGAGGGTTTGTTTATAAGTTTTCAGGGTTCCAGAAGCATCCTCTCCTGACGTTTCGCCTGCATCCCTGGCAGGCATCCTCAGAGGGGTTGTTTATAAGTTTTCAGGGTTCCAGAAGCATCCTTTCCTGACGTTTCGCCTGCATCCCTGGCAGGCATCCTCAGAGGGGTTGTTTATAAGTTTTCAGTGTTCCAGAAGCATCCTCTCCTGACGTTCCGCCTGCATCCCTGGCAGGCATCCTCAGAGGGGTTGTTTATAAATTTTCAGTGTTCCAGAAGCATCCTCTCCTGACGTTTCGCCTGCATCCCTGGCAGGCATCCTCAGAGGGGTTGTTTATAAGTTTTCAGTGTTCCGGAAGCATCCTCTCCTGACGTTTCACCTACATCTATGGCAGGCATCCTCAGAGGGGTGGTTTATAACTTTTTCAGTGCTCCAGAAGCATTCTCCCCTGACGTTTCACTCACATCTCTGGCAGGCATCCTCAGAGAGGTTGTTTATACGTTTTCAGTGTTCCAGAAGCATTCTCTCCTGACGTTTCGCCTGCATCTGGCAGGCAGGCATCCTCAGAGGGGTTGTTTATAAGTTTTCAGTGTTCCAGAAGCACTCTCTCCTGACGTTCTGCCTGCATCCCTGGCAGGCAGGCATCCTCAGAGGGGTGGTTTATACATTTTCAGTGCTCCAGAACATTCTCCCCTGACGTTTCACTCACATCTCTGGCAGGCATCCTCAGAGGGGTTGTTTATAAGTTTTCAGTGTTCCAGAAGCATTCTCTCCTGACGTTTCACTCACATCTCTGGCAGGCATCCTCAGAGAGGTTGTTTATACGTTTTCAGTGTTCCAGAAGCATTCTCTCCTGACGTTTCGCCTGCATCTATGGCGGGCATCCTCAGAGGGGTTGTTTATAAGTTTTCAGTGTTCCAGAAGCATTCTCTCCTGGCGTTTCGCCTGCATCTATGGCAGGCATCCTCAGAGGTTGTGAGGTCTGTTGTTGGAAACTTGGCAAGTGGGCTTTACATATCTGTGGGATAATGTCCAGAGTGGGAGAAACAACTCTTGTCTGCTTGAGCCAAGTGTGAATATTGCAATGAAACACCTTGATTAGCAAAGCAAAGCCTTGCAGCTTCAAGACCTGCCTGGGGGAATCCTTTGTTGGGAGGTGATTAGCTGTCCCTGATTGTTTCTTCTCTGGAATCCCCCTGTTTCTGAATGTTGTTCGTTACTTACTGTTATGATTTTAGAGAGTTTTAATAATTTAAATTCAATTATTATTAATAATATTAATAATATTCATAATAATAATGGAATATAAATATAATAATGATAGCAATGAAAGTGGGATAAATATAATAATAATAATAATAAAAGTTGGATATTAATAAATACAATAACACTAAAGGCAGGGTATTGAAGGGTATAAAAACAGTAATGAAAATGGGTTGTTGTAGGTTTTTCAGGCTATATGTCCATGTTGTAGAGACATTTTCTCCTGACGTTTCGCCTGCATCTATGGCAAGCATCCTCAGAGGTTGTGAGGTCTGCTGGAACTAGGAAAATGGGGTTTATATATCTGTGGAAGGACCAGGGTGGGACAAAGGACTCTTGTCTTCTGGAGCTAGGTGGGACTGTTTCAACTGACCACCTTGATTAGCATTTGATGGCCTGGAAGTGCCTGGGGCAATCTTTTGTTGAGAGGTGATTAGATGTCCTTGTTTGTTTCCTCTCTGGCAAAATCCCAAGCAATGCTCCGTTCAGCAAAGGACAAGAGGGATCCTCTCACTTCTGCAGGAGTCTACTGTGTACCATGCAGCTGTGGACAAGAAGTCTCCAGAGGGACCCCCAAACACAGCAGCATTGCCCAAACACGGATCAAGGACCATGGAAGGCACTGCAGACTCCTTCAACCAGAGAAGTCAGCCATAGCAGAGCACCTGAGGAACCAACCTGGACACAGCATATCATTTGAGAACACAGAAATGCTGGACCACTCTCACAACCACCATGCCAGGCTACACAGAGAAGCCATTGAAATCCACAAGAAGCATGTGGACAGTTTCAACAGAAAGGAAGAGACCATGAAAATGAACACAATCTGGCTACCAGTATTAAAAAACTCTAAAATTACAACAGCAAAACAACAAAGAGGAAACAAACAAGGACATCTAATCACCTCTCAACAAAAGATTGCCCCAGGCACTTCTGGGCTATCAAATGCTAATCAAGGTAGTCAATTGAAACATTCCCACCTAGCTCCAGCAGACAAGAGTCCTTTGTCCCACCCTGGTCATTCCACAGATATATAAAACCTTTTTCCTAGTTTCAACAGACCTCACAACCTCTGAGGATGCTTGCCATACATGTAGGCGAAACGTCAGGAGAAAATGCCTCTAAAACATGGCCATATAGCCCTGAAAACCTACAACATCTCAGATGTGTGTGTGTGTGAGTGTGTGTGTGTAAAAAAGGCTTCCTGGCGCTCCCTTCTCAAACGAAGGGAGCACCAGGAAGGGAAAGGAAAGTGAATTGGTCTCTCCGTGTAGCAGGAAGCAAAGCACCTTGGGTTACACAGGTGTAGGAGTGAGAGGTGAAGACATGACAGCAGCAGTGCAGACACCCCTGGCCCCCCTTTGTCCCCAATTGCTTCCTGTATGCAAGTGTTGATGCTTCTTTACTTCATTGCAAGCGGGCAGGTGGGCAGAAGAGAGCGTTGCAAAGTGACCGTTGATCTGTGCTCAGCTCTGTTTCCTCTCCTTCTCTCTGGGCAGGAAGGCCATCGAGGGGCTCCTGGCTCTGAGCGACGATGGATGCTCCCCCATCTCCATCCAGCAAATGGCCTACGGTACGTCTCTCTCGGGTCTTTTGGGGGAGAGGGGTCTCCTGCAGGGACTGGGCTTAAGAGAGGGGCACTAGAGCCCCCTTTTTGCCTTGCATGGCTTGTGGATGGGGTGGGTCAGATGTCCATAGCTTTGGCAGCACTGGAGGACTGCTTTGGGGCACCCCAGAAAAGACACGACGGCGGAATGGGGCCTTTTCCTCCTATTTTTTGTATGTATTATTTATTTATTTACGCCATTTCTACCCCGCCCTTCTCACTCCGAGGGGGGACTCGGGGCGGGTAACACAGGCAGCAGTTCGATGCCGCAATATCAGTAACACAATATATATAAAAAATCATAATACTTGGCAAATTAAAAGAGTTGCAATCAATTGAAATCACAAAAACACATAGTCACATAATCACACTAACCACAAAGTCACAAAGCCGTTTCCAATTGTCGTAACAGTCCGATGGTCTGGGTTCAGTGTCTAAAGGGCTGCTGTGCCCACTAGCCAAAGGCCTGGCTCCACAACCACACTAAAAGAAAGGAGGGCTGACGCCAATCTGATCTCGCTGGGGAGTGAATTCCGCAAGCGGGGGGGCCACCACTGAGAAGGCCCTGTCCCTTGTCCCCATCAGACGCGTTTGCGAAGCCGTTGGGACCGAGAGCAGGGCCTCCCCAGCCCTAGTTTTAAATGTATCATGATGTTATTGTTTTGATGCTTTACTGTTATTGCTTTAATGTTTATTGGTTTGCTTTAAGAGTTTATTATTGCATTTGTTATGCTGTTATTTTATTGAGGGCCTTGGTCTTTGTAAGCCACACCGAGTTATAGAATCCTAGAGTTGGAAGAGACCTCCTGGGCCATCCAGTCCAACCCCATTCTGCCAAGAAGCAGGAATATTGCATTCAAATCACCCCTGACAGATGGCCATCCAGCCTCTGTTTCAAAGCTTCCAAAGAAGGAGCCTCCACCACGCTCCAGGGCAGAGAGTTCCACTGCTGAACGGCTCTCACAGTCAGGAAGATCTTCCTCATGTTCAGATGGAATCTCCTCTCTTGTAGTTTGAAGCCATTGTTCCCTTGCGTCCTAGTCTCCAGGGAAGCAGAAAGGAAGCTTGCTCCCTCCTCCTCCCTGTGGCTTCCTCTCACATATTTATACATGGCTGTCATATCTCCTCTCAGCCTTCTCTTCTTCAGGCTAAACATGCCCAGTTCCCTAAGCCGCTCCTCATAGGGCTTGTTCTCCAGACCCTTGATCATTTGAGTCGCCCTCCTCTGGACACATTCCAGCTTAGGGTCAATATCTCTCTTGAATTGTGGTGCCCAGAATTGGACACAATATTCCAGGTGTGGTCTAACCAAAGCAGAATAGAGGGGTAGCATTACTTCCCTAGATCTAGACACTAGGCTCCTCTTGATGCAGGCCAAAATCCCATTGGCTTTTTTTGCCGCCACATCACATTCCTGGCTCATGTTTAACTTGTTGTCCACGAGGACTCCCAAGATCTTTTTCACACGCACTACTCTCAAGCCAGGCCTCATTGTCCCCCATTCTGTCTCTTTGCATTTCGTTTTTCCTGCCAAAGTGGAGTATCTTGCATTTGTCCCTGTTGAACTTCATTTTGTTAGTTTTGGCCCATCATCTCTCTAATCTGTCAAGATCGTTTTGAATCCTGCTCCTGTCCTCTGGAGATGTTAGCGGGGTACTACTACTACTACTACTACTACTACTACTACTAATAATAATAAGGGGTTCCCTGGGAGAAGCAAAGTGGGCACACCTTTTTTGGATTCACTGCTTAGACTTAGGAGAAGCTTTTTTAAAAAGTAAAAAAATAACACCCAGAACTCAACAGGAAGTGATATTCAGTCAGTTCCTGTTTTGAAACCAAGGGCATAGGGAGCAAAACAGAGGGGGAGTTGGGCAAGGAGTGCAGCGAGGAAGGTTTCCCTCCCCCAAATTTCTTGGGGAGAATATGGCAGCCCCTGAGACCCTGCAATTGCCCCTCTGTAGGCCAGAGCTCATGCCTCTGCTCCTTGCCCTGCTTTATATCCCAGTATCTCCAAGTTTGAGCCCCAGAAGCCACTGGGTAAGACTGGGGATGACTTCACCCAGTTGTTTGTCACCAGATCCTGGCAGCTTGCGCCTCTCTTGCCTTTTATTATTCAAATCCATGAGGACTTTGCACCTGGGAAGGGCCCTGAGAGCCCTGCTTTGAGTGTGCCAGGCACCCCAGGGATTATAGAATCCTAGAATCAAAGAGTTGGAAGAGACCTCATGGGCCATCCAGTCCAACCCCATTCTGCCAAGAAGCAGGAATATTGCATTCAAAGCACCCCTGACAGATGGCCATCCAGCCTCTGTGTAAAAGCTTCTAAAGAAGGAGCCTCCACCACACTCCGGGGCAGAGAGTTCCACTGCTGAACAGCTCTCATAGAATCCTAGAATCCTAGAGTTGGAATCATAGAATCATAGAATCAAAGAGTTGGAAGAGACCTCATGGGCCATCATCCAGTCCAACCCCCTTCTGCCAAGAAGCAGGAATATTGCATTCAAATCACCCCTGGCAGATGGCTATCCAGCCTCTGCTTAAAAGCTTCCAAAGAACCTCCCTCCGGGGCAGAGAGTTCCACTGCTGAACAGCTCTCACAGTCAGGAAGTTCTTCCTCATGTTCAGATGGAATCTCCTCTCTTGTAGTTTGAAGCCATTGTTCCATTGCGTCCGAGTCTCCAAGGAAGCAGAAAACAAGCTTGCTCCCTCCTCCTCCCTGTGGCTTCCTCTCACATATTTATACATGGCCCTCATCATATCTCCTCTCAGCCTTCTCTTCTCCAGGCTAAACATGCCCAGCTCCTTAAGCCGCTCCTCATAGGGCTTGTTCTCCAGACCCTTGATCATTTGAGTCGCCCTCCTCTGGACACATTCCAGCTTAGAGTCAATATCTCTCTTGAATTGTGGTGCCCAGAATTGGACACAATATTCCAGGTGTGGTCTAACCAAAGCGGAATAGAGCATGGGGAGCATTACTCCTGATTCAGGCGAGGGACAGCAGGCCTGGTGCTCAAAGCAATCAGGGATGTGCCCTCTCATAAAACGCTAGAGGGGACCCCAAGGGCCATCCAGTCCAACCCCCTTCTTTCTGGCAGGCATGAAGGCACAATCAGATCCCTCCTGGCAGAAGGCCATATGACCTTTGTTTAAAAACATCCAGAGAAGGAGGCTGCCCCAGACTCCAAGGTGGCATCTTCCTCTTCCAAACAGCAATTACCATCAGGAAGTTCCTTTCTAATTTTTAAGAAGTAATTTTTAAGGCTCCTTCTTTGGAAGCTTTTAAACAAAGGCTGGATGGCCATCTGTCAGTGGTGCTTTGAATGCAATATTCCTGCTTCTTGGCAGAATGGGGTGGGACTGGATGACCCTTGAGGTCTCTTCCAACTCTAGGATTCTAGAATTCTAAGTATGTAAATAGACTCCCAGAGAAGAGGGCTCCCCCAGACTCCTGGGTGGCATCGTCCTCTGCCAAACAGCTCTTACCATCAGGAAGATTCTTCCTGTTGGTCTCCCTACATTATCTTTTAAAACCCTCCTGCTTAGGTACATCCTACCTCTGTTCACGCCCAGTGTTTATTTTTTTTAAAAAAATTATTACATCTGGCCCGGCCATAAGGTTTTAAATTCTCGGACGCAATGGAACAATGGCTTCAAACTACAAGAGAGGAGATTCCATCTGAACATGAGGAAGAACTTCCTGACTGTGAGAGCCGTTCAGCAGTGGAACTCTCTGCCCCGGAGGGAGTGTGGTGGAGGCTCCTTCTTTGGAAGCTTTTAAGCAGAGGCTGGATGGCCATCTGTCAGGGGTGATTTGAATGCAATATCCCTGCTTCTTGGCAGAATGGGGTTGGACTGGATGAGGGCCCAGGAGGTCTCTTCCAACTCTTTGATTCTATGATTCTATGATTATTATCTTTAGGAAGTAAATAGGAGAGACTCCCAGCTAGAGGAGTGGCTAAATTTAAATAGGCACCTCTCAACTAGGGGATTCCTGCAATAGCAGCTGTTAGGTGCATTTGTGTGTGTATGGAGGGACTAGATGGCCTTTGGGGTTCCCTTCCAGCAAGGTACGCCACCTTCCAGCTGCTGTCATGATCAAAAGGGTGTCTTTGTGGCCTTTTGGTTGATCTCAATGGCACACCGTTAAGACAGTTTATTCTGTGTCGTGGTCTTGCAGAAAATATATAGGAAGAAATATGTAATTGAGGAAGAACAAGTGAAAGAGTGTATGGTTAATGGGCTCAAACGACCTAAGCAGTCCTTGTAACAGATGGTCCTCCTGGGCCTGCCTTTGACCCTCCTTCTCAATGTTTTTCCCCCGCAGTGGCCGGCCTGGGCTTTGGCCTCATGAGCGGGGCCTTCTCCATGATCAACCTGCTGGCCGACTCCCTGGGGCCGGGCACCGTGGGCATCTATGGGGACTCGCAGCTCTACTTCCTGAGTTCAGGTAAGGCCGCCCCTCCTTCTGCCCCACGGTCTGGTTCTCCCCCCCACCCCCCCACTATGTGTTTAAGGCGGGGTTCTATCTCCCTGACCCCCCTCCCTCCCTCTTTCCAGCCTTCATGACTCTGGTCCTGATCCTGCTGCACACCTTCTGGGGGATCATCTTCTTCCACGGCTGTGAGACCAAGCGCTGGTGGGAAGTGGCGGCCGTGGTGGTCTCCCACCTCATCGTCTCCTGCCTGGTGAGTGGCCGTGAGCACCCCCCCCCCCCTCCATGGGAGGAGCAGTGAGATGGTCACTTCCTCTCCTGTGACAAGGCCAGTGGGTCAGTTGGAGTCCACAAGTGGCCAGGCCCCCAGGGGTGCTGTGGGGAGGGGGCTGTGGTAGCGTGTCCAGGATAGAACTTCTCTGGAATCATTGAGCAAGTGCATGCTCATGGTATTGAGTGGCAGGTGTGCCTTTTCTAGATACCATTGCTCACTCAGGTCAAGATGACCAAGCAAGAGGGAAATAATCTTTGTTATTTGTCTTGGCTCTCTTAGCCTGTCAGAAATGCTGTGGGATCCCCCCCCCCCCGACTCCCACTTTCTTGTGTCCTAGGCCCCTTCCCCACAGCTGAATAAAATCCCACATTCTCTGCTTTGAACTGGGTTATATGGCAGTATGGACTCCGATAACCCAGTTCAAAGTGAATATTGTGTGATTTTGTACCCTGATATTCTGGGATATAGGGCTGTGTTGAAGGGCCCATAGAAAAGACCCACAGGGGCCAACCAGGAAGACGCTATCCAAGCCCTCCCAATAGATGACTATCCAGCCTCGGGTTCAAAAGCTCCAGAGGATGAGACGTCACCAGACTCTTGGGGAGCAGATTCTCTTTCAAATGGCTGTAACCATCAAGAAGTTCTTCAATGTTTCTTCAATGTTTAGGTGGAACTTTGGTGGGGACAAATCTTGGAGTCCTCGTGGACAACAAGTTAAACATGAGCCAACAATGTGATGTGGCAGCAAAAAAAGCCAATGGGATTTTGGCCTGCATCAAGAGGAGCCTAGTGTCTAGATCCAGGGAAGTCATGCTCCCCATGCTCTATTCTGCTTTGGTTAGACCACTTTACCTGGAATATTGTGTCCAATTCTGGGCACCACAATTCAAGAGAGATATTGACTCTAAGCTGGAATGTGTCCAGAGGAGGGCGACTCAAATGATCAAGGGTCTGGAGAACAAGCCCTATGAGGAGCGGCTTAGGGAACTGGGCATGTTTAGCCTGAAGAAGAGAAGGCTGAGAGGAGATATGATGAGAGCCATGGATAAATATGTGAGAGGAAGCCACAGGGAGGAGGAGGAGGGAGCAAGCTTGTTTTCTGCTTCCCGGGAGACTAGGACGCAAGGGAACAATGGCTTCAAACTACAAGAGAGGAGATTCCACCTGAACATGAGGAAGAACTTCCTGACTGTGAGAGCCGTTCAGCAGTGGAACTCTCTGCCCCGGAGTGTGGTGGAGGCTCCTTCTTTGGAAGCTTTTAAGCAGAGGCTGGATGGCCATCTGTCAGGGGTGATTTGAATGCAATATTCCTGCTTCTTGGCAGAATGGGGTTGGACTGGATGATGGCCCACGAGGTCTCTTCCAACTCTTTGATTCTATTTATTTATTTATTTATTTATTTATTTGCTATATTTATATACCGCCGTTTCTCAGCCTAGCCGGCGACTCAACGCGGTTTACAACATAATATAACAATCAACAGTATACAGTTAAAAGCATAAAAAACATAAAAACATAAAAACACAATTCATGCATCAATACCAATCCAGTTCGACTCTTAACTAAAAAACGTGATCCAGTTCGTCATCCATGTTGCCAGTCCTTTAGTCAGTTACCATTCGTTGCATTGGGTTAACCAAATGCCTGCTTAAACATCCAGGTCTTCAATCTTCTTTGGAATATCATCAATGAAGGGGCTGATCTTACCTCCAAGGGCAGGGCGTTCCATAGCCGCGGGGCCACCACAGAAAAGGCCCTGTCTCTCGTACCCGCCAGCCGCACCTGTGAAGCAGGCGGGATAGAGAGCAGGATTCTATGATTCTATAACTTCCTGACTGTGAGAGTCGTTCAGCAGTGGAACTCTCTGCCCTGGAGTGTGGTGGAGGCTCCTTCTTTGGAAGCTTTCAAGCAGAGGCTGGATGGCCATCTGTCAGGGGTGATTTGAATGCAATATTCCTGCTTCTTGGCAGAATGGGGTTGGACTGGATGATGGCCCAGGAGGTCTCTTCCAACTCTTGGATTCTATGATTCTTTGACAAAAGGGTCCCTTTTTCCAACCAGTGGGATGTCCACAGCCTTGGGAAGGGCGCTCTTCACAGGCTGCTCTGTTTCCAAGGCTTTTTTGAGTCAGTTGGAATCTCCTTCTCTGGGGGCTTTTAAGCAGAGGCTGTGTGGCTATCTATTGGGAGGGCTTGGATGATGCCTTTCTACCTGGCAGAAGAGGGTTGGACTGGACGGTGGCCCTTGAAGGGAGGGGAAGGAAAGAAGGAAGGAAAGGGCCCTTCCAGACAGGCCCTATATCCCAGAATCGGATCCCAAGTCTTCTGTTTTCAATTGGAGTACATGAGTCTGCACTGCCAGATAAACAGAAAACCTGGGATCAGGTTCTGGGTTAGAGGGCCTGTCTGGAAGGGCAGAAAGAAAGAAGGAAAGAGAGGAGGAAGGAGAAAGAAAGCAAGGAGGAGAGGGAAGGGAAAGGAAAGGAAAGAGGGAGGGAGGGAGGTGGAGGAGAATGAAGGGAAGAAAGAAGGAAGGAAATAGAGGAGGGAAGGGAAGGAGGGCAGAAGAAAGGAAGGGGAAAAAAGAGAAGGGGGAGAAGGAAGGAAAAAAGGAAGGAAGGAAGGAAATAAAGGAGGGAAGGGAAGGAAGGCAGAAGAAAGGAAGGGAAAAAGAGAAGGGGAAGAAGGAAAGAAGGAAGGAAAAAAGAAAGGAAGGAAGGAAGGAAATAAAGGAGGGGAGGGAAAGAAGGCAGAAGAAAGGAAGGGAAAAAAGAGAAGGGGAAAGAAGGAAAGGAAGGGAGGAAAGAAAGAAGGAGGAGGGAGAGAAGGAAGGGAGAAAGGGAGGAGAGGGAAGAGAAGGGAGGGTGGGAAGAAGGAAAGGGGAGGGGAAGAAAGAAGGAAAGAAATAAAGAAAGGAGAGAAGGGAAGTCAGAAGAAAGGAAGGAAAGAAAAAAGGGAAGGGAAGAAAGAAAGGAAAGGAAGGAAGGAAAAGGAAGAGGAGAGAGGGAAGGAAAGAAAGAGGAGGGGAGGGAAGAAGAAAGAAATGCTGGTTACTAGAGAAAGGCAGTGTCTTTCTTGGCCCCTCACTCTTCTCCCCCCCCTCCCCCCCCCCCCCCCCCGGTTTCTCCTGCAGACCTTCTTGAACCCGCTCTACCTGGCCAGCCTCCTCCCGGCCTACCTGCTGATGGCGGGGGCCGCCGTCTGGGCATACCTCCTTTCGGAGGCTCCAAGCAGAACCTGCGCCACCTCCTCCTGTGTGAGTATGCAACTGGGTGGGCAATCTCCCTCCCTCTTTAGGCCCCTTTGAGTCTCCTCGTGGGATATAATAATAATAATAATAATAATAATAATAATAATAATAATAATAATAGGTTGTTGTAGGTTTTTCCGGGTTACATGGCCATGTTCTGGAGGCATTTTCTCCTGACGTTTTGCCTGCATCTATGGCAAGCATTCTCAGAGGTTGTGAGGTCTGTTGGAACTAGGAAAAAAGGGTTTATATATCTGTGGAATGACCAGGGTGGGACAAAGAACTCTTCTCTGTTGGAGCTAGGTGTGAATGTTTCAACTGATCACCTTGATTAGCATTTGGTGGCCTGACAGTGCCTGGGGGAATTTTTTGTTGTTTATATCCAACATTATTATTATTATTATTATTATTATTATTATTATTATATTTCAACTGACCACCTTGATTAGCATTTGATGGCTTGGCAGTGCCTGGGGGAATCTTTGTTGAGAGGTGATTAGATGTGCCTGATTGTTTACTCTCTGTTGTTTTATATGGCCATGTTCTGGAGGCATTTTCTCCTGACGTTTCTCCTGCATCTATGGCAAACATCCTCAGAGGTAGTGAGGTCTGTTGGAACTAGGAAAAAGGGTTTATATATCTATGGAATGACCAGGGTGGGACAAAGAACTCTTCTCTGTTGGAGCTAGGTGTGAATGTTTCAACTGACCACCTTGATTAGCATTTGGTGGCCTGACAGTGCCTGGGAGAATTTTTTGTT
Organism: Anolis sagrei; assembly: GCF_037176765.1. Classification (NCBI taxonomy): domain Eukaryota; kingdom Metazoa; phylum Chordata; class Lepidosauria; order Squamata; family Anolidae; genus Anolis; species Anolis sagrei. Next base: position 302,710,669 of record NC_090022.1, read on the forward strand.
GTTTATATCCAACTTTATTATTATTATTATTATTATTATTATTATATTTCAACTGACCACCTTGATTAGCATTTGGTGGCCTGATAGTGCCTGGGGAATTTTTTGTTGTTTATATTCAACTTTATTATTATTATTATTATTATTATTATTATTATTATTATTATACTATTTCAACTGACCACCTTGATTAGCATTTGATGGCCTGGCAGTGCCTGGGGGAATCTTTTGTTGAGAGGTGATTAGATGTGCCTGATTGTTTACTCTCTGTTGTTTTACTGTTGTAATTTTACTACCTCTGAGGATGCTTGCCATAGATGCAGGCGAAACGTCAGGAGAAAATGCCTCCAGAACATGGCCATATATTCCGGCCATGAAATCCTTCGACAATAATAATAGGGAATGATGATGATGATGATGATAATGATAATGGGGCTGGGGCTCCGTCCTGACTGACCACTGCCCCCTTCCCTGTCTTCTCAGGCCTGCGGCGTGAGACCAACCCCCAGCCGGCATCCTGAGCCCCCTCCCCACCTTGTGTCCAGCTCACCTTCATTCCGACTCGTTGTCGCGTAGCTGCCGTGCCTTCGGAGCTTTGCTGGACCCTCGGGACAAACGGCGGCAGGACTTTTGGAGTGAGGACAAGGCTTTACACCCCCCACCCCTTCCTTTGACTTATTGGGGGGGGGTCACAGGGTGCTGGAAACTCTCGGGCGTTCATCTCTGGAATGGAGGGGCCTTTCCTGCAGAGCGGAAAGGGGGGAGCCCCACCAGGACGGACCTGTCGGCTCCTCTTTTGGCCCCCAGGAAAGAAAAGGGGCCGCTTGGAGGCTGGAGGGACTTTTGGGGGGATTATGTTAGCCAAGGGGACCAAGGGGGCTACCTGTTCCCTCCTTTGGGAGAGGCAGAGGGCCCACAAAATGCATTCGCACCAATAAAGAAAGATTGTGGACAAGAAAGTGCCTGTTGTGTGCCTCTGTGCAAGTTGAAGAAGGGGATATTCTAGCCCAGGCATGGGCCAACTTGGGCCCTCCTCCAGGTGTTTTGGACTTCAACTCCCTCCATGGGGAGGGGATTGATTTTGTCATTTGAGAGTTGTAGTGGCTGGGATTTATAGTTCACCTATAATCAAAGAGCATTCTGAACTCCACCAATAATGGAACTGAACCAAACTTGGCACACAGTTCTGCCATAACCAACAGAAAATACTGGAAGGGTTTGGTGGGCATTGACCTTGAGTTTGGGTGTTGTAGTTCACCTACATCCAGAGAGCACGGTGGACTCAAAACAATGATAGATCTGGACCAATCTCGGCACCAATACTCAATATACCCAAATGTGAACACTGGTGGAGTTTGGAGAAAATAGACTGTGACATTTGGGAGTTGTAGTTGCTGGGATTGATAGTTCACCTATAATCAAAGAGCATTCTGAACTCCACCAATAATGGAACTGAACCAAACTTGCACACAGAACTCCCATGACCAACAGAAAATACTGGAAGGGTTTGGTGGGCATTGACCTTGAGTTTGGGAGTTGTAGTTCACCTACATCCATAGAGCATGGTGGACTTAAAACAATGATAGATCTGGACCAATCTCGGCACCAATACTCAATATACCCAAATGTGAACACTGGTGGAGTTTGGAGAAAATAGACTGTGACATTTGGGAGTTGTAGTTTCTGGGATTTATAATTCACCTACAATCAAAGAGCATTTTGGACCCCACCAAGGATAGAATTGAGCCAAACTTCCCACTCAGAACCCCCCCCCCCCCCGTTGTTTAACATCACTATGCGCCCACTTGCTCAGCTGGTTCGAGGTTTTGGGCTGGAGTGTGACCAGTACACGGATGACACTCAGCTGGTGCTGAAGATGGAAGGCCGACCGGACTCTGTCCCCGATTGTTTCCATCAGTGCCTCATTGAGGCCGTGACTGGATGGCTGCGTGCCAGCAGGTTGAGGGTGAATCCAGCAAAGACGGAGATCCTATGGCTGGGTCGACCGGGCAGTGGGGATGTCCAGCTGCCTACCCTGGATGGCGAGGCACCACGCCCGTCATCGTTGGTCAAGAGCCTGGGAGTCCTTTGGGACCCTCTTTCTGCGGACGATGGAGGCCCAGGTCTCTCTCCGCCGTGAGCAGAACCGCCTTCTTTCTTTCACCTGCGGCAGGCTAGACGGCTGGCCCCCTCCCTGTCCAGGGACGACCTGGCTACGGTGACCCAGGCCACGGTCATCTCAAGACTGGACTACTGTAACGCCCTCTACATTGGCCTTCCTCTGTCGGTGATCCGGAAGCTCAAGTTGGTACAAAACGCAGTGCTTGGCTTCTTGCGGGAACTCCGATGAGATGCCACATCACCCCAATCTTACCCATTGAGCCCCGGATACACTTTGAAAGGGAAGGTACTCACCTTGAAGGCCTTGCATGGTCTGGGGCCGATGTACCTGAGGGACCGCCTCACCCCCTCCCAACCCCAGAGATCCCTCCGTTCTGAGGACCAAGGTCTATTGGAAATTCCAGTGTCAAGACCTTGCGCCTCACAGCAACCAGGCACAGAGCCTTCACAGCAGTGGCCCCATCGCTCTGGAACACTCTGCCACCTGAAGTCCGTGCCTTGCGGGACTTATCAGCTTTCCGCAGGGCATGTCAGACATACCTGTTTCGACAGGCCTTTGATCTTTGATATTGCTGTTTCTAAATTGTTTTTAAATTGTGTTCGATTTTAGCCTGTTCTTGTAAGCCGCTCCGAGCTCCTGGGGAGTGGCCGCATAGAAGTTTTAACGAATAATAAATAAATAAATAAAAATATGATGTTTTCTGATGGTCTTTGGCAACCCCTCTGACATCACCTCACGACCCCCCCAGGGGTCCCGACCCCCAGGTTGAGAAACACTGTCCTACAGACTGACACCGTCTCTAAGTCAGGGAAAAGGCACCCCAGTTATTTTTTCCTTGGGGTTCAACTGCCTCCCTTCTGTTTCGGGTTGCGTTTTCAACATTATAACACTATTGCTGTATATTATTTCCTAAATCTCCTGGACCCCAACACCCAGGTGTTTTCCCTAAGTCAGGGAAAATCTCCAGCTCTACTACCAGGCCTGTGTTCTTACTTGGGTAAAGGAATGGACCACGCTGGCAAAGAAAAGACTTCTAAACCTGGAGGGATTTGACATTCGAAGAGGCTGGCACGACAAAGCAAAGATCGAGAAATTTTTTTACCAATCATTATGTCAGAGCAGCGCTCCTCAAAGTATGGGCCAAATAAAAAAGAAACTTTTACAGCAAAACCCCCTCTGGCTCTCACCGATTGAAGCCAACCACAAGAGAGATTTCCCAAGCAACAACTGGCACACCTATAAAGTACTACTAGAAAATAAGGATAGTCAAGTGAAACTGAAATCGATAGACGAAATCAGGGGGATGGATGAAAATCTGTCTTGGTTCCATTACTTTCAAGTGGCAGATGCCTTCAAGGAGGACAAAAAAATCGGTTTTGCCTCACAAGAGAACTTTTGGGACGCAATAATGAAGAAGGAAAAAAAACTGATAAGAGTGCTCTACCAAAGACTCCTTGCATGGGACACTGAAACAGAGCTAGTTAAGGAAAGCATGATTGCGTGGGCGACAGATTTTGGACATACTATATTCCTTCATGAGTGGGAAACAGTCTGGAAAGGGAAAATAAGGTTCAAAAAGGCAACATCGATAACAGAAAACTGGTTCAAGATGGCCTACCGTTGGCATCTCACACCTCAGAAATTAGCAAAATTTTACAAAGGGGTGAACAATAGCTGCTGGAAGTGTGGGTCCCATTTGGGGACATACTTCCACTCATGGTGGCAATGCAAGAGAGTGAAGACTTTCTGGGTGGAGATCCACAAACAGATTCAACAAATTATACAGATCAAGTTCGATTTAAAACCGGAGTATTATCTACTCCACCTAATAGACTTCGAGCTAGAAGCAAGCAAAGAAAGGTTACTATACCATCTAACAGCTGCAGCAAGGACGGTTCTCGCGAGTATGTGGAAAAGAAAAGACCTACCAACCACAGAAGACTGTCTATTAAAAACTAGAGACTTAATGGACATGGACACACTAGCCAATTTACTGTACGATAAAAAGAAGAAGAAAAGGACAGACTGGGAACTAATGAAATCATTCTTGAAGGATAAGAAAAATATTGCCCCAGACTGCTGGGACAGAAGGTAGAGGAAGTAACTAAGAGAAATAGAAGAAAAGAAAGCAAATCTGTGGAATAACCCCAGCAGACTATTCGGAAGTCAAGCTTTTTTAACTCTGTTCTTTCCCCCCCCCACCCCCCACCCCACCCATCTTTCTTACCCATCTTGACCCCCGCCTCAGATCCTCCACCAAGCCCCAACCCCTTCCCCACCCCCTTCTTTCCCCCACTTTCTAATCCGTTCTTTTCACATTCCTTACATCTCAGATCCCTCTTGGGATGGTTTTGTACAGAAAAACTTAATAAAGATTATATTATAAAAAAAAAAAAGCAGGGAGAGAGAAGCCTCTGAAGTTTCCCCAGTGTCAATACTGTTTACTAGGCTTGGTTGATCAAGAAAAGAAAATGATTCTAAACTCGTTTCGTATATAGGGGGGCGCTGGCAGTTCGATTTTGAAATTATTTCCAAAATTTTCTTGAAAAAAAGATTGGAAATACCAGGAAATACGAATCGCTTCCTCCCTCCAGAACCATTAAAATCTCGCAGTTTCCCTTCCTTCCCTTGCGGCGAACTTCCATGCAGAAGGGAGAGGTGGGCGCTCACCTTTCCTTCTCATCCCTGGCAAGCTGTCAGTCATGCAGAAGGGAGAGGTGGGCGTGGCCAAGCACAGCGCTCCTCGGAGGTCGCTGGGGGCATGGCCTCCAAGGAGGGGCTGTTCTTAGCCACGCCCACCTCCTTCCTCTTTGCATCGGTGGCTTTGCGAGGTGGGCGTGGCTATGGCCAGCTCTTCCTCATCGCCGCTTGTCGCCAGGGAGGTAGCCACGCCCATCTCGCACAGCCGCCGATGCCAAGAGGAAGGAGGTGGGCATGGCTAAGAACAGCTGTTCCTGAAGGCCACGCCCCCAGCATTTACGATTCGCTGGCGGAAGTCGTAAGGAACATGGCGGACGCGGCTTCGGAATGGCAAGATCACTTCCAGGTTCCCAAATCGTGTCAATACTGCTTCTACAGGTATTTATTTACCGAATTAATAACAAGATTAAGAAATTAACGAACGGGATCAACCAAGCCTACTGTTTACCCTATTGCGCATTCGCCGGTAACAAATCAATTCGGAAGTTTCAGAAAGTTTCGAAATTTTTTTCAGAAAAATTCAGAAGGGACTTTAGAATCAAATCACCAGTTTTCTCTAGTTTTGAACACAGTTTAGAGCCATTTTGGATCAACAATGCCTAATGTATATCCCCCCCCCCCCCCCCAAAAAAAAAAAAAGCCAGCTGCTTGGTCAGGGTCAGATGCCACCTAGAAGTCTATTGCACCATCAGTGGTCCTGGTGTCATCCATTGTTTACAGTCCGTATGAGGGTCACTCTGGCCCGTCTTCAAGCCACGGCTCCGGTCCCAGAGGTAGCGTCAAGCAATCTATTTGAGGAAGCATTGCAGGGCCAGAGAAGCCGATGGCGGAAACAAGAACGGCCTGGCTCAGGGGAGCGTGCTTGCTCCATCCATGTTCAACATCTACACACATGACCAGCCACTGCCAGAAGGGACAGAGAGCTCCATCTATGCTGATGATCGTGCCATCACCGCTCAAGCAGAGGATTTTGAGACTGTAGAACAGAAGCTCTCTGAAGCTCTAGGTGCCCTTACTGCCTATTACAGGGGAAACCAGCTGATCCCTATCCCATCTAAAACACAGACATGTGCCTTTCATCTCAAGAACAGACAAGCATCCCGAGCTCTGAGGATTATTACCTGGGAAGGAATCCCTCTGGAGCATTGCAGTGCACCCAAATACCTGGAAGTCACTTTGGACCGTGCTCTGACCTACAAGAAGCCCTGCCTGAACATCAAGCAAAAAGTGGGCGCTAGAAACAACATCATACGAAAGCTGACTGGCACAACCTGGGGATCACAACCAGATACAGTGAAGACATCTGCCCTTGCACTATGCTACTCCGCTGTTGAGTATGCATGCCCAGTGTGGAACACATCTCACCACTCTAAAACAGTGGATGTGGCTCTTAATGAGACATGCCGCATTATCACGGGGTGTCTGCGACCCACACCACTGGAGAAGTTACACTGCTTAGCCAGTATTGCACCACCTGACATCCGCTGGGAAGTAGCAGCCAACAGTGAAAGGACCAAGGCAGAGACACCTCCAGCTCATCCTCTGTTTGGGTATCAGCCAGCACATCAACGACTTAAATCAAGACATAGTTTTCTTAGATCTACAGAGACACTCGCTGGAACACCTCAGCAAGCGAGAGTCCAAAAGTGGCAGGCTCAAGCCCAGAATACCAAATGAGAGACTCCTCCTCCCTGGGCACACAGAAGACTGGGCGACTTGGAAGGCGCTGAACAGACTGCGCTCTGGCACCACAAGATGCAGAGCCAATCTTAAGAAATGGGGCCACAAAGTGGAATCCACGACATGCGAGTGTGGAGAAGAGCAAACCACTGACCACCTGCTGCAATGCACCCTGAGCCCTTCTTCCACATGATGCATAAGGGAGGACCTTCTTGCGCCAACACCAGAGGCACTCCAAGGGGCCAGATACTGGTCAAAGGACATTTAATCAGCTACCAAGTTTGCAAAATTTGTGTTTGTGTGTTTTTTTAATCTGTTTGCTTGTTTTGTTCTGTTAGAAATGTAATACAATGTTCTGGTTGCGGACGACACGATAAATAAAAGAAGCATTGCAGGAAAGGAGAGGGGAGGGGGCTTCTCTTGCTAACCACGTAGAGTTCTTTGGAAGTGGCCAATTGGATGGGGAAGGGTCAAGCACCAAGGTGGTCAGTCCAAGGCGGGCAGCGACACTTTCTACCCGTGTTGCTTGCTTCTTCTGGTCCAAAAACGAGGAGAGGGATCTTCCTGGTCTCTCTCGAGTCTTGCTCACTTGTCTCCTGAAGTTCTTTGATGGTCTCCTTGAACTGGCTGCCCAGAAGTGGACACAGTGTGACCCCAAGTGAGAGGTCTGAATGAGGTGGGTCACGGTGCCTTTGCAGATGCAGCACAGCATTGCATTGGCTCCCCCCCCCCCCCCCCCCCCGCTGACGTTTCCCTGCCTGTCTTCCCAAGAGATTTACAGGATTTTTCGGAGGAATTGTTCCAGGAGTTGCATGTGATGTCTGTAGACAGTCCACGTTTCGCAGGCATAGAGCAGGGTTGGGAGAACAATGGCTTTATAAACAAGCCCCTTGATCTCCCTACGGATGTCCCGGTCCTCAAACACTCTCTGCCTCATTCGGAAAAATGCTGAACTCGCAGAGCTCAGGCGGTGTTGTATTTCGGTGTCGATGTTGACGTCTGTAGACAGTCCGTGTCTCACAAAAGATTGCTCCAGGCATTGTCAGGCCCTCAAATGCTAATCAAGGTGGTCAGTTGAAAATTCACACCTAGCTCCAGCAGACAAGAGAGATATTGACTCTAAGCTGGAATGTGTCCAGAGGAGAGCAACTAAAATGATCAAGGTATGGAGAACAACCCCTATGAGGAGCGGTTTAAGGAGCTGGGCATGTTTAGCCTGAAGAAGAGAAGGCTGAGAGGAGATATGATGAGAGCCATGTATAAATATGTGAGAGGAAGCCACAGGGAGGAGGGAGCAGATCAAGGGTCTGGAGAACAAGCCCTATGAGGAGCGGCTTAAGGAGCTGGGCATGTTTAGCCTGAAGAAGAGAAGGCTGAGAGGAGGTATGATGAGGGCCATGTATAAATATGTGAGAGGAAGCCACAGGGAGGAGGAGGGAGCAAGCTTGTTTTCTACTTCCTTGGAGACTAGGATGCAAGGGAACAATGGCTTCAAACTACAAGAGAGGAGATTCCATCAGAACATGAGGAAGAACTTCCTGACTGTGAGAGCTGTTCAGCAGTGGAACTCTCTGCCCCGGAGGGAGTGTGGTGGAGGCTCCTTCTTTGGAAGCTTTTAAACAGAGGCTGGATGGCCATCTGTCAGGGGTGATTTCATAGAATCAAAGAGTTGGAAGAGACCTCGTGGGCCATCCAGTCCAACCCCATTCTGCCAAGAAGAAGGGATATTGCATTCAAATCACCCCTGACAGATGGCCACCCAGCCTCTGTTTAAAAGCTTCCGAAGACGGAGCCTCCACCACACTCCAGAGCAGAGAGTTCCACTGCTGAACGGCTCTCACAGTCAGGAAGTTCTTCCTCGTGTTCAGGTGGAATCTCCTCTCTTGTAGTTTGAAGCCATTGTTCCATTGCATCCTAGTCTTCAGAGAAGCAGAAAACAAGCTTTGAATGCAATATTCCTGCTTCTTGGCAGAATGGGGTTGGACTGGATGATGGCCCATGAGGTCTCTTCTAACTCTAGGATTCG